>NW_028282354.1:0-28447 GCF_059751285.1 Brachycentrus maculatus | reverse complement strand
TCCCAACCCAACCCCAACCCCAACCCCAACCCCAACCCCAACCCAACCCCAACCCATAGAGGAACATTCTTTCGACTGATTTCTTATATAATATTTTTAGCACATTACTTATGAAAGAGTGTCATAAAATATGATAGAATCAGTATAATATTAATTATGTTTCCATAGCCTGAACAAGTGGACAGCTATGAATACTAAAGCGCCGAAGAATGGTACAAGTATCAAGAGGAACAAATCACAGCCAAATTCAAGATGCTAAACACCGACGCATTAGAATAAATTCGCAACAAAATCCGAAAGAAACAAAACAAACAAGAAAACTAATAAAATTTGTAGCTGATAGAGCTTTAACGCATTAAAATCATTGACAAAATGAAAGAGCATGTGAGCTAATGCGAGCATCCAAACTGCAGTTCAGTTCAATAGATTGTGCTGTGCTTTGATCTTTGCCATGTGAGCCACAAGAAAGTCTAAGAACTCAAGCAAGACAACATTGTCATGATTGTCAGGTATGGTTCATGCACTGGCTACACTCGCACTGACTGCCCAGTTGGATCCACTTACAATACCAAAATGATAGAAACTCATCGAATTATTAAAGGCATGTGATGTCGTGTATTCTGATTTCATACAATGAAGTTATTCAATATCTATTATTGTTTTGAGTGGATTTTTATCACGAAAATTTAGCGAACTTTATTTTTGATGCGACTAAATACAATAAAAAATGTGATTGAGCAAGCCATTGAAATTTCAACATTAATTTAATGCTGCATCGGTTGTGGCACCAATTCAATCCAAAAGTTATATATTTCAAATCATGTCTTCGAGATTGCCACGATTCCCTGCATTTTGTGCAGCCTTGAAAGACTTGAAGTGTGAAGTAGTCTTCCATTCCACATAAAACTAGTAGACCTGTTTCAGAGTCTTTGTTTCAATAAGCTCAGCGATGAATTCGAATTGCTTTCCGAACTTCAGAATGGCTTATTAGAAAATTGCAATTTCTCGCGGTGACCAATTTTAGTAGGCATTTGAATAATTTAGCGGATTTATTAGCATATCTAAATCTTTTTTCTTGTAGATCGTCGTAACTGTGTCTAAGTAGAGCTAAATAGGCTTCCTTCTGCGGTCGGTATTCATTTTGAAGACGTCGGCTTTGCTGGAAAGAATCGGGAGTATTGGGTGTTTTTCGGCTTCGATACATTTCAAGAGACTCTCGAAGGGGTGCGAAGTGTTATTGAGGCTGGCTTATTTAATTTTATCATAGATTTTTTAGATTTTGGCCAAATCGACTGGTTCATTAATCGAATTCAGAGTTCTTTTTTGCCCATTCATTTTATATTTATTATGAATCGACAACGATAAATATATGAATTTCTATATGCATGCACTCAATCATCAATTGCTCATTTCCAGATCAATTTATTTAAAAATAGCTTATCTTCGCTGATGCTTTTGGATTGCTCTTTCCGACTCTTCGCCTTTTATTCCTGCAGCTTTTTCAGCATGTGGACTTTTCTGGACACATTGTTTAGAGGGTTTACATTCTATTGGTTTGGGCTGGCGCTGCTTCTTTATTGAGGAAAATACGCTGTTTTCTTCAGATTCTATAATTCATCTTCATTGCTTAGATTCGACGACTTTCTTTCCTCTTTCTCAAATTTCCAGTTATTAATTCCAGATTTTAAATGAATATTTGCTTGTGTACTGCCTGAGTTTCTGAGATTTTAACCAAATTTGGCTTTGCTACATATTCTGGAGGCTCGTTACTGTATGGTTCGGTCTTTTTCGTCCTCGTCTGTAAAATTTTAACTTTCTTGACTACCTTCGCTGGCGTGACTGCTTTTATGATTAGATAATCGCTCTCTCTGATCTTTTATATCGATGGATAATTTGAGTGTTCGGTTCGTCTATTTGCCTGAGGGCTACGATTACTGGTAGTGCTTTCTTTTTTGGCATGACGACTTAACAGAGTTCCTCATATCTTTTTTGTGGAATTATTTAGCAGTGCTTTATAGAATTTGTGTTTCGAGTTCCGACTCCATCTAAAATTTGGAACTTTAAAGGGAGTCAAGTGCTTGCTCTGAAAGGATATAAGGTACATCTTGAATTGTGAGGATGTCCGTTTTTTCACGAAAAGTAGCATTGATGATGTTAAAGCCACAATTTATCTACTGTAATTATGTATTTTACTAAATGTTTTTGCTTGGCCTGATGGTAAAGCTCAATGAACCCATGGCATTTCATGATCGCTAGATTGGGTCTATCGTCGGCCAGACTTATTGTCTTTCGATGCATGATCCGATCTGCTTTTTTATTGTTGGGAGGGGGACTCATTGCTTATTTAGTTGTGCGTGTCACAAGTTTAAACATGTTGGATAATTAATCAAATGCTGATTTAACGGCATGCTCTATTTATTATAAAATTCATATTTTGGTATCAGCAAGCATCATTTGCATTAATGTTGTCAAGCCTCTTTGAATAATATTTTTAAGCCAACTATCACGATACAGTTGATCGCAAATAGAAATCAATATATAATGATAAAATCAGAGCATGAGTTAGCTGCATAAGAATTAGCTAAAAGCCCAAATTTTTAATGAGCCGAGCCAATCCTTCGGTTAGGCTAATAACCAATCGAAATGGCGCATGCTCGTCTCAGGGATAGTTCGGCCTCCAAGGGCTAAATATTCCTAAGGGCCTTCAGGTACCCGAATCATAACTGATAGG
Source organism: Brachycentrus maculatus (assembly GCF_059751285.1). Lineage (NCBI taxonomy): Eukaryota > Metazoa > Arthropoda > Insecta > Trichoptera > Brachycentridae > Brachycentrus > Brachycentrus maculatus. Next base: position 25,716 of record NW_028282354.1, on the reverse strand, counting down.
AGTTAAAAAATTTAAGATTTTTGATCGTGTTTACAATCAATAAGATCGGACTGTTCTATGCAATGACAGGAAGAGCATTGCTTTGAAAATATTTACTCAAGACTTCATACAGCCCTATGTGTTGGTTTATTTGCATGGAAATGCATCCAACTACTTATAGTGCACCAACATCTTCAATTACGTTCCAAGCGACATTGCAGTCGCTTCCTTTGACTTCATAGGATGCGGAAACAATTTTTAAAATGACACCATTACTTTAGGGCATCGCTAAGCTTAACAAACTAAAAATGTAGTGCTGTTTTTGAGATAATTGGGGTATAAAATCATTTTATGGGGAAGAAGCATGGGGGCTGCAGCAGCCCTTCTTTCTGGAGAAGCATAGATAATCGTCGCAGACTCATCTTTCGCGTCCTTTAAAAACTTATGTAAATAAGTTGCACACTAATACTCCCCATCAAGTGTTCCTAATTGCCTAATTTCATGCTTATTTCCTTGCGTATTTTAAAAGCTGAAAAACGATGTGGAAAAGTTAGCAAAATATGATGTGGTTAGCCTGGACATTTTAAAAGCTGTGAAGCAATTTAGCCCTTAAAAAACAGTTATATTTATTTCCGCCATGAATGACGAGCTCATCCATCATCGAAACTCCGAGAGACTCTACGAGTAGTTCACAGGCAAAAAAAAACATCTATACATTTGCGAAGGAACTCATAATTCGGCTCGTCCTCCCGAGCTCATGATTAAAGTTATGAAAATAATAAGAGCGCGCCTGGCTGAACTATAAAATTCGGCTTCAAAGGCGGAAGAATCAGCTGTAACAGATCGAAGCTTGGCCTAGAGCTGCAGTGAAAAACATAAAAATAATACAAATATTTAGAAGAGCCAAATGAATATTGAGTTATATAATCCATTTTTATGATTACAAATGCTATAAATTGAGCAACTGCATATCAGATATCCTTTTCGTTTTTGCTACTCTTATTCCTGCAGATTTCGAAGCCCAAATTTTCAAGAATCGACCCTTATTTCTTGCCTTCGAGAGTATTTGAAATGGATCCATACATTATTATTGGGATTTCTTCTTAGTCAATGTCGAAGTTAAATTGCTTCTGAGTTTGCTTGGCCATGCCGAATCGCCCGATTACTGAATTTTTGCTGATAAAGACCAAATATTAAATGACATTCCCTTGACTTAAATGCCCTGATATTGCTTTGATACAGTCTCCTTCCAGCAGCTACATTACATTTTAAGTGCAATGCTTTTTCCCTTATCTGTTGATATGCTATTGCCCATTTTTTATCGTGTCTCCAATTTTGTAGATGCACTGGATTCCATTGATTGCAAATGTGTTTTTTTACGTCCAGACTCGGACACCAATTATTTTCATTTACGTTCCCTTTCCGATAATGTTACGATCTGTAAATCTTTGCCCTTTATTAGTTGCTTGTCCTTTTTCATCATATTTTATATGTGTCTGATCCGTAATGGTTTTTGGCTGTCCATTAGCCTTTAGTTTTATCGACTGCATTTTTTGTTTTTGCTGTTTGGGTGGTTCCTCAACTTTATTCGAAATAGTTGGTTTTGGATTGTTCTTCAGCTTTGATTTGGTCTCGGAAATTTCCTCTTCCATTTTGCGAATTTCTATATCAACTTCACTTATTTTTTAGTTAATGGCGGCCGTTTGTTTTTATTCATGCTGTTTTTATTTTTCCAAAAGCTATAGCCGCTTTTCATAGTCCTTTTGAAGTTTAGAAAACAAATTGGACTCGTTTTTGAGTTACTTAAACCGATCTAATGTCATATCTTCGATCTCGTCTTCCTTTTTAGCTTTCACTCTGCTTTTTTCCTAATTTTTTTCTTCGCCATCTTTCATCTTTTCGTAAATTTGCGTGAAAATATTGTTTTTCCTCAACCTTCATAAAATAACAGGTACTCATCGAGCTCATCGTTGTTCACTATTCCACTTCCAATGAGCTTACTTTAGACCTTTTTGATGTAATCTAATTGCTTCTTAGCATTTTCTGCCTTTTTGCGTTCCCAAGACTCGGCTTCAAACACCCTTTCCCGTAGTATTTTGATTTCCGAATTATACTTGAGCATGAGATTTTCCAGTTCTTCCTTGCCGGCTGCATTAGCTGAATATGTTACTGTTGTTGACCAACTTTTTCTAATTATCCTTGGCACTCTTCATGAGTCCAGCCAGTTAGCTTTTGAGCTTATCAAGGTGACTCGACTTTTCCTTGAGAATATTTTAAACCCTCGTCATTTTATCAGTAATCATTCCCCCCGACTGCTTATCCTCCAAGGATTGTATTTATTTTTCATAGTTGCGGATTTGCTTATAGACATTATTGAGTTCCTTTTTGAGGACGTCGGCTGAGGATTCGATGGTGATGAGTTTGTGCTCTTTCTTGGCTAGAGGTTTTTACTTTTGCTCGTCCAGCATTTCGTTGATCTTGATGATTTCATATTTCAGTTTCCTATTCCTATCTTCGAGTTCCTGGATGTATTTGGCTCTATTTTATGTTGGGAGTACTTGATGTCCTAGGATAGCTTTTATTTATCCTGAAGGCTTCTGCGGTTTGTCTTTGGAGTTTACGGAAATTCAGGAAACTCCTTAGCTTGTTTTTTCACACTGCTGCTTCTCATAATAAAATTATATGCAAATATAATTGCAGATCAGCATCTGCATCTCCTAAAAACCCAGCAGGCTTTTCGATCTGGCTAAAAAACACTTAAGCAGTAATTCAATTGAGATCAAAGGGGCTAAATAATTTCGAAGACTCCTACATTTTGCAATTTGGCCTGCTTTCTGCATAATTTTGTATTTATTTGGGCTCGTCTTTTTGGCGGAGGTGCTCTGGATAAAAGAAAACGTCTTCTTCGCTCCCACTGCTCTCATGCTCATGAAAATCTTGGAATTTTTCCCAATGCCCTTTGACAACTTCCTTGCATTTCGGTTGAGAATGGGCATTAACTGGGAATCTATTTAGATTATTTTCCAATGGACTATTTCCTTATTGATGGGAGTTATTGGCCTTTGCAAGACTATTTATTGCAGGATGGTCTTGCTATCTATGCGAGTTCTTGCTTCCTTAAAAAACAGATGAATGTTTTTGCCCATAATTTGATTAATTTCGCATCTCAGAAGCTTTAGAATTCTCAGTAATTTTGTATTAACTGGTTTCGTTTTGAGCTGTCGGAATTAATTTTTGAGAGTTTAGTGAAAACTTTACACTACTCTGATTATCAGGAACTGAAGCGTAATTCATATTAGTGTAGCTTATTTTTACCATGCTTTGAGTATTGTTTGGCTGGGTCGCTTTAAATAAACTGAGGGCTTATTTATTAGGGCTAATCTATCGATGAGAATGGCGATCGAAGATGCGGGGCCTGCGCTTGCTAGCTTCGTTGGAAGGCATATGGCTTTGCCTGCTGTTTTACGGGACGTTGCTGAGGTTATCAGATACATTCGAGACGCTGAACTCAGACTTTCGGTCCTGAGTGACTTCAATCATTTTCTTGTTGCGTTTGGCAGATTTCAGTTTCTTTTCGAGACTATCAATGGTGCCAAGATATTGCTGCTCCTTGCTCAAAAACTATTTTTGTCTAAGAATAAATTATTTTTCAAAATGCTCGACTTCCCCTATCATTTTGTTTTCGAGTCTGCGATGCTAATTCTGTATGGATTCTATTTGCTTCTGATAATGCTGTTCCACTTTAGCCAGGACTGATTGATGATTGCTTTGAATTTTGGTGATGCTTTTCGCCTCGTGGTTCTGCTGAACGGTCAGCTGCAGTATTTTTTTATCGAAATCGTTTGTCAGCTTCTCTATGATCTTTTCCGTTTGTTTCAATAGTGTTTGCAATTTATGTTCAATGACTCTTAGTAGTTACTAAATTTGCTTCTGACTTATGTTTTGAATTTTGGCGTTGTTCTATTTGCTGGTACCTGATCTGCTGACTTAGGAGGCGATGGTATGTTAGGAAGTGTCTTTTGCTGATTACTGAAGTTTGCATGTTTTGTTTTGCAGCTCATAAATTTTGGTATGCAGCATCTTCAACTAGGCTGCTATCATCTGCGATGACGATTGGCGCTGCGAGTTCTCGTTTGGGAACGATGCCTTATTTTTGAGGTGGGAGTGGGAGACTTTGCTCTGATCGGTCATAAATGATGATTATTAGTCGAATATCATGACACTGAAACCGTTTCTTTCCATTTTCTGCTATTCTCGTTAAATATATAAATTAATCTCGTCCAAATTCACTATTTTCATGGAAAACACGAAAATATGCAATTTTTAACAATTTAAGTTTCGATTGTTAAATTTCAAATATCCATCATCCCCAACAAGTCGAGTTCTCCTTACTCTCCCTCTTCTTGCAAGCCCAGCTCCTTGAACTATTTTTAAATTTTGTCACTGATTTGTGAGCCCATCAGTTTCGTGTTGCTCGTCTTCATATTCTCGGCGACCATGTTTGTGTACAGATCCTCTTGGCCTGTCTTGTTTGTTTCGTTTTTCTCATTGTATGCAAAGATATCGAGCTGCACTTCAAAGTTCTATAAGTCTTCGACATTTATTTTGAGCATTTATGTTATGCTTTTGGCCTTCATTTGCTAATCATCCTTATAATCAGTAAATTTTTTGGAACTTACTATTGCCTTCTTAATATTTTTGCTCGACCCGTGAGCGTTGTTGTAATCGTCTTTACCAAGATCGGTGGCCCATACCAAATATTGCTCATATTGCATGTTCTTTATAGGCTTTTTTTCTGACAAATCCAGCACGATATCAGGATGGTTAATGCCTTTACCTAATGTCTTGCGATTGTGGGAGTTGCGTAGGTAATGAATCAGCGTGCCTGACTCGCCATCCTGCAGTCCTGTTTAAATGAGAAGGACAATTTTGCTGTGGTATGATTCCAACATGGATAAGATCTACTCGCGTAGTTAGAGCAGCTGAATGTAAGTTAAATCCCTGCCGATCTCTTCAAATATTTTTTGGCACTATTGCAAGCAACCTTGGGCTTGCTTATTGTTCGAGGGGAGAGAGTTGAGTAAATCGACGAAATGGGTTCTGGTGAGAGTATAAAGCTCTAAGGGCGAAGACAATAAAAAAACTGTTTCTTGCAGGTCATGAGGACCAAATAGAACAGCTTTTCCATCGAAGTCTTGTCGAGTTTCAAAGCTGAAGAGTTTACAATTTTGTGGAAGATTTCACTAAATCAAGAAATCGATACTAAAAAGTTGGAATATAAATCGGGGCTTGAGGCTTTGTGATGTTCGTAATGAAGGCTGGCTTGTACATAGTCAAAATTATATCGCTTACTATTTTTGAACCAGCTAAATATGCAATTCCATACCTTTCTCCATCTCCACCCCTTGTGCAATCATTCTGTTCATCAGGACGAACACTATTTACGGCGCCATGTTCAAGTACAAAAATCCAGAGGTCAGATAAAAGCCTGCAGACATCGATATTGAAGAACGCTCTAAATTTAATGCTATTGAGATGATTTCACATGTACTGATTAATGGATCTATATAAATAATGATAGATTATAATCCCTTTGAATATCCTCCCAACTTTAGGCTGGCGAGGCTACATCGTTGCTGCTCGATGCCCGGCAAAGTCTCCAAACTCTATACGAGCCAGTCTTAACTTTAAGGCAATGAGCTAAACAAATCTAAAAATGACTTATATGCATGTCCATGCTGCAACTAACTCCCGAAGGAACCGTTATCGACTTGGAGCAGCCGTTCAATTACTTAAGACTTCAAATATTATGGTGGCGCAGTTGTGACTTATTTTTGGCTCGTGAAGCTTTATGGGATTGTTTCGACTCTAATCCTGGTCATTTATTCTGGCTTCTTAGAGATTTGCACAATAAAGTACTGCAATTAATAGCTTTGTTCACAGTTCATGTTTGGGGTGTGGATCGTGAGCAATGAAAACCTTATTTAGATGATGTGGGCATCTGAAGACGAGCAAGGCTTAACAGATGGATACATTTTGCTCACACTAAGAGCAGTCGCTTATGTTATACTAATAGGAACCAATACTGCAGCACTCTACATTGTGGCCCGGTACAAAGGTAGATACCCTCGCACTCAAAGAATTTCATCTTCTTCTTTAATTTTCAAAAATATCGAGCAAAACTAAAGTGGAGAGGACCTTTTTTTGAAGTTGCAGGCAAGTTTTCCAGACATCAAAACCAGAGAGATAGTTCAACTGAAAAAAATGTAGCCTTACTACTCTTTGTACAACTAAAAAATCGAACTGTATTATTCATCCCTCGTGGCCTAAAAGCCCAAGCAAAGGCAAAAGCTTCTTAAGAAACTAATAGCCTGTGATGAAAAGTGCGATAAATTTGAGCAAAGTATCGAGGAAACGGCTAACAGAGCCATTATAGTCTTCGAAAATTCAGACATGAGAGATTAGGTCTTGAAAAAATATCAAAATAACTCGATTGAGTTCAAAATCAAAAAGAATTTAGGCAACTTGAATGAGTTTTAAATGTATTGCGAATAGTGTCCGATTCCTGAATAAATTTTATGGAACAACATCGGGCAGCAAGATGATCATCGCATGAGACTCCAGATTTTATCCATTATTTATTTTGTGGCGTTGATAGCACTTTCTTATCTCATACTTTTTGGCTGCATGAAAATTGCATACAAGAAATTGCTGCCTGAACCTTGGGGTTTTATTGTGACGACAATAATCTTTCTGTTTATGGTATTCCTGGCTTTGAGCTTTCGACAACTCATGAACAAGCTCTCCGATATGCGCTACCCTAATACTCAAACAGATCGGACATTATTCATCGTAATCACGACAACCTTTTTCCATTTCATTTACTATTTGATAATTCCGACAGCCTATATCTTAATGGCGGAGGACTCCGAAAAGAATTAAATAATGACGCTATTGACGAACCAAATACTGAATTTCTTGATCGTTCAGTTTTTGTTAGTGGGCTTCGACTATATGTACTGCACCTGGAACAAAAACAAAAGGATCACCGAAAACGAGGAGAAGCCGGTGGGCTGCCAAAGAATACTGCATAAAAAGTATGAGTATCCTCGCTTCCCAATCTAATTCAAGCTTATCATTTTGTTCAAAATATTTTCTTTTATAACTTTGATCGCGTTCCAAACCCCGATACTTTTGGTGTTCATGTGCTTGTTTTTTGTGTTCGCGTACTGGAAAGATAAGCAATCGATTTATTCGCACTATCGCATGGAAATCATAGAGAACACAGTGTCATACAAGTTTTTAAAACTCTATTCCAATTTTTACAGCGTGTACATTTTTCTTGTCTTCGTCGTCACCCAAAATTCAAGCTTCTAGCTTTGGGGAGCGTTCATAATCATGGTGATCGCAATATGCATTCAAATTTTCTTAATCAAATAGAATAAAATGCAGAAGGAAATACAAAAGTAAGAGCTGGGAATCCTCGGCCAACAAATTAAATTCCTCAAGAAGTCTGAAGTCAACGAGTTGTTAGCCTCATAGAACGATTAAACCGATTCATATAAGCGCAGATATAATAATTTTAGGCACAGTGTTACCTTTGACAAGTTAGACTTGTAAATCAAAGAGTATCTCTCCCAAAATGGCTCGAAAAGCATGCAGACTGAGTCTTCAATGGCCAAATAAAATAAATAAAGGCTCCTATGATTATGGGTTTGCATATTTTGGTTCATGCAATTATTTACTAAATTATACTTCTATAGACATGCAATCATGAATAATATATTCATATGTTTTGAGGATTATCAGTTTAAAGAATCTATTGAGCCTTTCAGCAGGCTGCACAGTTTCAGAAATTTTCAAACAGTAAATAATCCATCAAAAGCACAGTATGAATGAGTAAGCATTTTTGTTATTCAGTAGATTTTTCGGGCAGAGTAATTCCGTATTTGTCATTTTTAGAAGTGTATTAGGAAAAACCATTGAATAAATGCGTAATTTCGCCTACTTTTGTATATTTTTAAACAATTTCTTCCTCCTATTCTTCTGATATCTTTTCAGCAGCGCCTGTTTCGATTTCGATGATATCATATTTGATGGTGTTGAATCCCCAGAATGGCAGAATTATAAAATGACCTCTCTGAGGATTCTTGCTATAAACGCGATACATTAACTATCCGTTTGCGTTGTATATTTCAAACTACTGGAAGATCTATGTGATGCAGCAGCAGTTTAAAATTGTCTTTTATTTGACCCATCCAATCATCTTATCTTGCAAGTACACACGGACTTCTGGCCTACTGATGGAGCTGCAGCAAATGTTGAAGTTTCTGTAGCTACGATATGGCGCATAATTATAATAATCTCTGCCCTCCATTGCCCACGGTCGGTGGGAAGCTGGAATCAAAATGCGTTCAAGAAGCCCGATTTATTCTTCGAAAGTAAGATATACTTCACCGATTTCCGTATATTACTCGTTGGTGGTGTATAATTAGTATTAATTTGGCAGGTCGCATGGCATGAATGGCAATCCAATCCCCAGCGGAAACGGCAACGCATAGTTACAATATTTGAGAGGATTCGATTTTTGCGATAATATGAAATGCCGGTGTGGGCTCAGCCCTTACCACTAGAACATCATTTGAGAATAAAGTCAATAGCCAATTATGATTTCAGCATTATTAAAGTTATAATGCGCAACAACGACAAATATAATTAGTACCTTGCTATTGAAGCCGATTTCAAGCTTTCCTCAATTTATAAATAAATGCCAGCGAATATTTATAAATATTTGGCAGTTGCAGTGATTTCGTATTCTAATAATTCCTCAAATGAATTCAAAAACCAAATAGACTCTAGCAATTCCTTTCATCTCCTATCATGAAGGCGCAGGATTTAAATTAAGTAAATAAGCATAGGAGTTTCTGCTAGATCTCCCTGAAAATAGGAAATTGGCTGTCATTTCGATTGTCGGAAAATATAGAACAGGCAAAAGTTTCTTTGTAAATCGTGTGCTTTTGGACCAAAAAAAAGGTGGATTTCAAGTTGGCCCGACGATTAACCCCTGTACGAAAGGCCTATGGCTGTGGAAAAAAACAGTTAAAAGCCCAACCGATGAAGATATGGATGTAATATTAATCGACACTGAAGGCTTTGGAGGGATGGACGAAAACGCGAACCACGACTCAAGAATATTTCTATTTTCCCTTCTCTTAAGTTCTTACTTCATTTACAATTCGGTTGGAAGCATTGACGAAAACGCTTTGAATACTTTGAACTTGATCATAAATTTGGCAAAAGATGTTCAAACGAAATCCAACAACAACTCTGAAGACCCTTCTCATTTTCCATCGTTTCTTTGGGTCGTTCGTGATTTCACTTTACAAATGGTCGATAAAAACGGAGAAAGCATCAACTCCTGTGAATATCTAGAAAACGCCTTAGATCTGGTGCCAGGCAACTCCTCTGCTGCAGAAAGCAAAAACAAAATAAGAAGATTACTCAAGCACTTCTTCAGAGAGAGAGACTGCGAATCCATGGTTCGGCCTGTTGAAAGAGAAAAGGATCTGCAAAGGCTCGACTAAATGGATAACAGTTAGCTCAGACATTAATTCGTCTCCCAAATTGTTTCAATTCGATAAAAAATATTCCGAACTGCTCGGCCGAAAAAATTAAACGGGAGATAGCTTAATGGCCAAATGCTTGTCGCATTATGCAAGGGATATATGTAAGCAATCAACAAAGGTGCAGTCCCAAACGTTTAAAGCGCATGGTATTACGTTTGCCGTTCTGAAGGAAGAAAAGCTATTGAGACATCCTTAAAATTATTAGAGCATAGGTTAGAATCGGTTATGAATAAACCCATGAGTAAAAATGAATTGGTGGCATTGAAATAAAAGCTAATCCTGGAAGTGAAAGAATAGTTTAAGAAAAAAAGTATGGGAGCAGAATAAATACAAAGCTAACTAGAATAAAGGCTATAAAAGCGAATAGAATAGGGTTTGAAATAGTTGGAATAAAGAAACGACATCATCTGGGCTCACTAATTCAAAGATAAGAGTGAAAGTATTGCAGAAAGAATTCGGGATCGCATATTTAGGGACGAATTTGATAACTTTGCGGAGTTTCAGGAAAACTTTGAGTAAATGAAACAATAATATGACTTAGAGACCAAAGATGGAGACCCTGAACAAAAGTGGAAATATTTTAATTAGATAACTCAAGATATTTATAAATTGGCCGGAGAGTCTCTCACCAACAAATACAGTAAGAACTTGGAGAAGGAAAAAAAAATACTGGAAAAAAAAATATAAATGCAAACTGAGGAACTCAACAAAAAAACAAGTCAATAAAAATAATAGAAGACAGTGCTGAAATCAAAGTTAGAAGAGTTATAGTTAGCGAAAGCAAGACTGGAAGCATCTGAGCAAACCTCAGCCCTTAGGCTCGCACAATTTAAAAGCCAGGTGTAAAAGATGCAAGAAAAAAGTAAAAAAATGGAGGCAAACCTATAATAAAGAGACCTAGAACTCTAAAAATATAAACAAAAATAGTCAAAAAATAACCACGCCTTAGAGCTAGAGCTCGAGAAAGTGAGAAATGAAATGAGCTCAATCAAAACCAATTTCGAAAAAGAAAAAGTACTATTTGAAATGGAGAAAAAGTATATTCAAGAAGAGATGGATAGATACAAAGATAAGTCCTAAAAACTAGAGACCTAAGCTAAAAAGTTGAGGGCAAACTGCGCCAGTTTAAATGGCGAAATCGAAGAACTAAATGACAGATATTAAACAAGCTCAAATAAGTGCGCAGAGCTTGAAGCAGAATCGATCAGGTATGAGAGAAAAATATAAAACCTAGCTCATGAAAATATGAAAAAAAGCGAAATGGTGGGATAGCAAAATGGATGGATGCTCGAGAAGGCTTACTTATAAAATCAGCTTGCATATCTAAAAAATACTCTAAATTAAAATAAAAGACTGCATGACGCCTTGCTGGTAGCACTACAGAAATCGATTGCCGAATCAGAAAGCAACTGTAATCGATAGCTGATTGAAGCCAACAAAAATATGACAATATCTCTCGAAAAATCAGAGCAGCGATGCCAAATTCTGGAAGAAAAGTACGAAAAAATTAAATCCTTGAAAAGGATCTTCCAGAACTGCTCAGCAATTCAGTGCAGCCATTGCAATAAATGGATTCAGTCGAATGTCTTCGCAGCCCATATCTAGCAATGTGGATAAAATATATCTTTGCGGTAAAAAACTTTGCCAGACATGATAAACAAATAGCTCATTCACATCAGCGTCAGCCAAAATATTGCGAAATAGGCTGAGGGAATGAATGGCTCAAAAAAACCTCATTTCGAATATATAATTCAAGTCGTTTCGGACAACAAAAAATGGAAAATCAGCCGCCAATATAAACAGTTCACCAGCCTCTCACAAGTACAATTTTATTAATGAAGGATTTAATAAAAAAGTTCCCTTCTCTAAAGTTTCCAGAATCTTTCGTTTCTTCGATTGACTCCAAGACTCTCATTAGCAAAGAGAGCAGCAAAAAAAATACGATAGCGTAGGAAAGGAGAAAAAATTTCCAACAATGTCTTCGAGATCTATGCAAAATGGAATAAATTCGGTGCTGCAACATATTCAGATAATTTTTATAAATTGAGTGAAGAAGCTGATTTTGCGAATTAAACTTTCTGTATACGCTTATTGATTGATATCTAACATCATTAATTATCTAAATTTATTTACATGAAGCCAAGCATCCATGACAGCCTTATTGCTCAAAATTCCAAAGCCGAAGGAGTTACGGGGATTCTGACCAAAATAGATCTTTTTTCGTTCATTCCTGTTCCAAAAGACGACCCTGTTTCGACCAAGAGAAGTATCATAGGCTCAATTATATTTTTAATTGCCGCAATAAGCTACGTGGCACAAGATTTTTACTTTTTCATTGTGGATAACCCTCCCTTGATTCAACAATACAATTCAGAGTTAGGGTTTTCATTTTATAGGCTGCCAAGAGTAGCAATAACATTCATGGAGGGCGAAACTCTGAACATAACCGAAGATTATAGTTCGTATATGACTTTCGAAATGACGAAATAGCTGAAAGATCGCTCAGTAAAGGAATCAACGAATGTGGATTTAGTTTTGAATGGCGAGAAACTCAATTAATGGATGTCTAAAAACACAACAAATTTCTATTATCGCCTACTTTCTCCGAATCAAGAAATGAATGCAAGAGGGCTTCTATACTCAACTGAAAACTGTAATTATACCAAAATTACCATAAAAAGATGCGAATTCACAAATCCCCTCAAAGGATGCAAAACCGAAGAGGAAATTAGAAGCAAAATGGCCAAAGGCAGAGTTTTTTTATTTATTTAGGAGCCCAACGATGAATCGGTATCTGCCATAGAGGTTTAGGATTCGAATAGATTTACGATTGCTAACTTTTTTCTGATCCCCAAACTTTACAAAAGAATGACTGTATCCTTTAATGTGATTAAACAGAAGTATACCCCGATTATTTTACTCGATGGTCTATAGAAAATAGCACTCGGCTTCAACTCGCGTATATAACTGAGATGTCGTCAGACGTGACAGTGAATGCTGAATAGAAACAATATGAGCCTCTTTAAATGATGGGTATCCAGTTTCAGCTGTCCCCCTCAGTTTTAAACGTTCGAATAACTTCTGATAATCTGCTGGATCGAGTGGGCAAATGGGGGGGTTTCTGCAATGCTTTGTTCACGTTATCAGCAATATTTCTGCTCCAATACAATCGATCGAAATTTTACCGTAAGAATCCTTCTTGGAATAATTTCAAAGACTATACACATCCATAAGTTGAATGATGAATGGATTAAGGAAAGTGTTTATGTATTCAGTATTAATTTGGATATCATATTTTTTATTGAATTCGAGAGCGTGACTGCAATGATCTGGCCGTAATCATGCGCAAAATGCTCATATGATCGATATGCGAGAGATTCTAATTGTCCCAGAATCCCCAACAAGTATTAATTAAAAGAGAAAAAGTATAATATCATATAAAAATGCACGAAGCATCATCCCCAGAGCCCACAATACTCCTCACTCAAAAAGATTACCACTAAAACCGATAATACTAATAAAATTTGCTGCGCCAGCTCAATTTGCTTGAATTGGTCAAACACTTTCTGGAACGAATCAGATAAGTGGGTATACCCTACATAATCCATCTGCATCACACTGAGTTGCTGTCCCACACGGTCAACCAGGCCATCGAAGAAACTAAATAAATTTAGAACTTAAAAAAATTATTTGAACTCATCCAATATGTTTTCCCAAATTTTTTAGAAGTACTCGGTCTTTAGGTGGGCAAACAATTTAGAGGACTAATGGAAAGAGAGTGCTATAAGAATCAGCTGTCAAGCCCTCTCAATCTCCAAAAGCATGAAAAGGAGTGCTATGAGCATTGGGAAAAGCTATTCAATGAATTTTCATAAACCAGAGGCGTAGGAAACACTTTCAACATCCATAAACATAATTAGTTCATCACCAAAAAACTATTAACTTTTTAATTTCGAACATAACACATTGAGAACATACTTTGTATGAATTGGCTCAAGCACGAAATCTAGAAACAGAGAAAACAGGAATACGAAAAGCATCTATGTTGCAAGCTAATATTTTATGAGAAAATGCCAATCAAGGCCACATAGGATAAGAATACGGAGTTCAAGATGTACACCTGGAAAATCGAAAAGGAACAACTCAAGTTTAGTCTCAAGAAAACTATCATTGGCTTCTTGAATACCGCTGGAGGAATTATTTATAAGGAATCATGGAAAATAAAGAAAAAATCAATGAAGCTGAAGGCATGAAGCTTAAGCCTCATTAATTAGCCGAGGTCTATCATTTTTTTAGAGACTTAGTCAAAAATTAAATCCTTCCCAAACACAGGGGATTTGAGACCATCGACGAAAATAAAAATAACGCGGAAATCTTAATAAGTGCCGGCAGAAGAATAGGGATAAATGAGTACATTGATATATAGTTCATGCCAGTCGTCGATAGGAAAAGTTTACTGTTTGTCGGAAAACTGCTATATCACCAAAATATTTATAAAAATAGGACATCCAAAACACTCATATCATCTCATAAGAAAAGCGAATATCGAATTTTTTGTGAGAAATGATCGAAATGTAGAATATAAGTTATTTTCTGATGCATACCACTTAATATACAGCCGCCTCGAAACATTTGAAAGATACAAGAAAGATAATTTTGATAAAGAAGAAGGAGAATTGAAAAAACAGACTAACTTACCAAATAGAGACCATTTTCATCCTGATTGTCGCTACTCGATGGCAGATATACAGATTGACATAGATAGCGAAGATAGCGAAGATAGCGAGGATAGCGAGGATAGTGATTGATGCAAACGATTTAATATACCAGCAAAATAAATTACTATCTACAATATATAAAGAGAAAATAATTTATCATGGTTACCAAAGAAAAAGTTTTATGGATTTCGTTGCCTAATAACTGTTGAATACTAATTTGATTGTTCTTTACTTGTATATTACTTTATAAGGAATTTATCTACTAACTCAAAGGAAATAGCCAACGAGCCGTAAAAAACCGAAACATATATTATTTTTTACTCATATATAAATAGAAAATACCGCAAGCATACGCTTAAATTAAATTGCTCATATATTAGCTTAATAATATAAGGCGCCAAACATGATGAATATTAAGGAGCTCGAGGAGAATCTCGAATGCCTGATAGCTGGAAATGCTGACGTGATCTTATATGGAAGCAAATCCTCAGGAAAAACGACACTGGTTTAAAAAATTCTCAAGAACGTCTATAAGGACTATTATGCCTATATGAGCTGCATCATAGTCGACTCAAGGGAGAATTTTCTGTTTCTTTTTAGTTTCTAAATCATGCAGCTATTAAAAAGATTGGATTCTTAATTTGTGAACGAATCTCACAATTTTTTTGATGTAAAATTCAGGTAAAACGCTAAAACATACAACATAAATAAATGGATCTCGAACATGAACAAGATGATCAATGTAAATCCAGAAAAGTTCAAGAAAATTAAAAGAATATGCATATGCATTGATAATATTGAAGAAATCCGAATCAGCTAAAATTTTATGAGCAGCTTCTATACGGCGTGCAAGCAACAGATTAGAGGACTGGAGTTCCAGCTTATTTTTGTCGGTTCCACCCTGTACTCCAGGTAGTACGATGTCGAAAAACCTTTTAATAGCGTGATGACCTTTTTCATGCCCAAACCAGAGTTGCTTGATATCATAAAATCATAAGTTGAAGCGACAAGCATAAAAGCGATAAAATAAAAAAACATCTCTCAAATAAAATTTTTTACTCGTTCGAGACCATAGAGAACGAAATCGAGAAAATAAAGCAGATTGTCAGAGCCATTACGACGTATGTCGACCAGCAATACATCAAAGGCGATTAAAAAAATGCAATTCAATGGATGAATTCGTCTTTAGAGAAAAACCTGTTCGAGAAAATTAAAATGTATGGGCCAATCGATGCTTCGCACATTACAGTCGAGGAATTGAATAAAGAGCACGGGCGGGATGAGCTTCTACGTGAGGAAATCAAACTTAATTATGAAAAATATCCAAGCTTAATATTGATGAGCTTGTTTTTGGCGAACGGGCATGATGAAAGCGACGACTGGAGGAGATTCAAAGACTACAAAAAGAAGACGAAAAAGAATCGTAACAATAATGCCAATGTCTTCAGCAAAAAGCAAAAGATCAAAAGACACAATTTTCAACGCATACTCTCAATCTCCGAAACTTTGTAAAATATTTCAATCGACGCTGAGGAGTCGTAAATGTTTCCCTATTTGATGGAAAAGAATTTGGAGCACCATAGTCTGGATTATTATGGATGCTTTTAATATTTACGAGAAGAAG
Organism: Brachycentrus maculatus; assembly: GCF_059751285.1. Lineage (NCBI taxonomy): Eukaryota > Metazoa > Arthropoda > Insecta > Trichoptera > Brachycentridae > Brachycentrus > Brachycentrus maculatus. Next base: position 9,769 of record NW_028282354.1, on the reverse strand, counting down.
GGCTCCTCTCCTTCTACGGCAAGAACAATCGAGCATTCGGAGGGAAAATCATGGGATCATTCAAAGAAGGAGAAGCTAAAGATTTTTTCAAAAAATAGCCAATCCAGATGTCTCCTTGGATCAATTTATTGATATCTGATTGTATCGTCCATAATATGGCAAATTAAAAGTATATGTTCAATCATTAGCAAATATTTGAATTCGATGCCCCAGTTGCTCAGATGACCTTGAAAGCAGGAGATATTACATCTTCTTCTTCGATTAATTAAAGAATGCACTAATGAGGCATTACTTTAATTAAATTTGGTTAATTTCCTTCAAAGGAGAAGTCATCACTTGGATTACTTTCCTCGTCACAAAACAAATCTAAATTCTTGGCAACTGAAAAAGTATCTTCATCGGCTCGGTTTGCTTTTGTACTCAGACGTTGCTTTTTATTTATTTCATTTATGCTGTTGGGCTCGTCTTTCAAGCTCAAAAATATGTTTTGAACATCTTGCTTCACATTACAGCTGAGTGATGAGCTTTATTTCGTTTAATTTCTTATAATGAGACTTTTTACTTCAGGCACTGGGGCCTTAAACGCTGATAATTCAATTGTAAATTTGGTCTCTATAAGCGATTGAAACTCATTATAAAGTTGGCTGGTTCCAGTATTGATAAATATAATTGGAAGCTCTATTGTATCCTCTTTTTCATTGAAAAACCGATTTATTTTTTAATTGGAAACAGCTGAGCAATATTGCTCATACACTAAGCAATTTATATTGAGGCTCTTATTCTTCTTGAGTTCAATAACACTCTCAATTTATCTATTGATTTTAGAAAGCATATTTTAGATTCTCTTTGCTTTGTCGCTGAGAACTTGGAAACCTTCATTGGCGTAGGATTGCAAAACTGACTCAGATTTGCTCATGGCTTATTCCACTATTTTGATGAGAGTCTCGTAATATTGTTTATGCTTCAACTCTTCTCTTTCGCACATGGCTTTAAATTACTTGTCAACTATTCCTAAATGCCCGTATAATTTTTCGAAATGTGCCGAGTTTTTATATAGTTTTTGTAGATATTTCTCGAGGCTAATTTATTTCTAATTGCCGATAATGCTTTAGAGAGGAATTTTGGTAATCCGGTTCGCTGACAATTATTTTGAATAATTATGAGAGCACTACTCGCAGCATAAAAACTATATTGATGCATGAGGCTTACAGCTTACGAGATATGCAGCTTTGGGAGTGATCTGTGTCATGTTTCCTTATTTCTTATTATGATGGAGCTGACACTTATTCAAATCTTTGTTTTATAAATCGATGATAATTGGCTTTTCCGTATTTTTAATTTTGTTTTCCTTCTTTTGTTGGTTTCGATAAAGAATCGCATTAATGCATTTGGCTTGTTCGTTGTAAATCGGAGAGAGCGGTTGCATAGGTATTTTTTAGGGAGAGCATTATTTTTTTGCTGAACCCCACAAACATTTTTTCTCCCTTGATTTTTAATGATGAGTTCTTCTATTTCTCTCTTTTGCTCTGTCCTTGTTGAGCCAGTTGCATTCCAGGTTTCTCTCTTTTTAGGAAACGCTTTATATTTTTTTGTTTAAACTTTGCTGCTTCAGAGCGTAGTAAAGATCCCTATATTTGTCTTACTTTAAATTCAGATTTGCCTATTCTTTGAACCCTTTGGGCTATTGGGAGAGCATTGGAGATTGAGAATAGAGCTTGTTATAAATGAATGATTCGATGTCATTGGCATCTTCGTATTTGGTGTCAATGTTGGGATGGACATTCTCTTTGTTGTTGAGAATGATTTCTCGTCGAAAAGGAGACACTGACTTCTACTTTTTTTGGTTTTGAACTTTTTGGAGTCCTCTGAATGTTGCGGCTTCATAGTTTGGAGAGCTTTTTGATTGATGAGACTACTTTTTCTTAGCATTTTGTATAATAAAATCGTTATTAAGAAAAAGAATAAATCATGCACTTATTATATTTTTTTGGTTTAAAGCCAGTGCGCTTATATCAGCCAGTATCTTATACAAAATCACAATGCTTCTCGTATTTTTTGTTTGTCTATTCTCCGCAGGATTTGGCCAAAACTAAACTGAGTACAAAGTGGTCAAGAAATCTACCACAAGCTCGACCATATCGTTCGAGTTAGATTACACCGGGAAGGACGATTACTATAAAAAATAGAAAAGCTTAATAATTAAAAATTTAACCTTTACTCTGAGGTGTCTGACTTTTCACGATTTTACATTTAAAATTTATGATCCCAATAGCAATCGATATGAAGTACCTCAAGGAGGAATATTTCCAAAGGATCCATATGATTAATTTTCATATCCACTCGCTTTGGCATCGTTCACTTTCTCATATACGGAACACCCATTTGGAATATCAATAAGGAGAAAATCGGATAACGCAACTCTATTTTCGACAGGCTCAACGCCGATCATTTTCTCAGAGTATTATATTCAAATCGGAACCGAAACATCTTCGAAGAATCTCTACGGATTGAGTGAGCGTTTTACGAATGGCTTCCGATTGAAAGCTGGCAAATGGACGATATTTCCAAGAGATAGAGGGCAAATGATGGATAATGGAACAGGCAAACAAACTCACGGATACTACCCCGCTTACCTTTAAAGGTAGGCAAGCATTTTGGGAATTAGCAAATACCACATGAGCTATTTTCGATCTTCCAATGCTATGGATGTGATTGTCACTTAAAAAACGGGCAAATATGAAATGGTGTACAAGGTGATAGGAGGGATCATTGATTTTAGGTATTTAATTGGAGAGACTTCCCCGGAAGAGTTGATTTTAAAGTTCCAAAGATATCTCGGACAGTCTGCAATTCCTCCTTTTTGGTCGTTGGGCTTCCATCAATCTCGCTGGGGATACCAGAATATAACTGCACTGAAAAATGTGATAAAGGGATACGAAACCAATAAAATTCCTTTCGATGCGATTTGGTCAGACATCGACTACATGAAAGAATTCTAAACATTCACGATCGATGAACAGCGTTTTCCGCTCAACGAAATGAGCCAAATTCTCGAGAAATACCATTATATTCCTATTATTTAGCCGAGTATTCGTTATGATAAAGGGTATGCGTATGAAGAGGGCAAGAAAAGGAATGTTTACATCAAGGATGCGTAAGGAAATTACCAAATAGGAAAAGTGTGGGCAGGGGAAGTAGTTTTCTCAGACTACTTTCATCCCAACACCACACTCTATTGGATCGAAATGCTTGAGCACTTATATCAAAAAATAAAATTTTCAGGAGTCTGGATTGATATGAATGAAATATCTAACCTCTGTAATGGGCCCTGCTCACCTCCGATTCAAACAGGAATGGACTATACAAACGATATTCCTTATCATCCAGGTAGCGATGTCATCTAAACCCAAGCGATTCCTTTGAATGCAACTCATTATGGAAATTTATTGGAAGCTAATGTCCACACTTTTTTCGGCTTCATGGAAACATATGCCACAAATATTTTTTTGGCTCAAAAGGGCAGGCCGTTTATTATCACGAGGAGTAACACTCTTGGATCAAACAAGTACGGGTTTCATTGGACAGGAGACAACTACGCGAATTTTGCTTTTTTAAGGGCTTCTATATCTTCAAATTTTATGTTTAATTTGTGGGGAATCCAAATGGTTGGGAGCGATATTTGTGGGTTCGGAGGAAATGCGACCTCGCAGAATTGTGCGAGATGGTTTCAATTGGGATCACTATACCCTTTCGCACGAAACCATAACGAAATCCAGGCAATTGATCAAGAGCCCTACGCCCTCGGGAAGGAGGTCTTAGAATCGAGTAAAGTAAATCTCAAGATGAGATACTCGATTTTGAAGGAATACTATCGGCTTTTCATATCTCAAAGGGGCTATGGCTTTATTTTCAAGCCTTTGTTCTTTGAATTCTACTCAGACTAAATGACATTCGAAGACGAAATCACAGATACCCAGTTTATGTTAGGAAATATGCTGATGAGCGCGCCAATAGTGGAATAGAATATGACGAAAAGGCAAGTTTATTTCCCCAAGTAAAATCCAATCAGCAAGAGTGCAGGCGAATCTAATTGGTACTGTTTGCATACTGGGCAAAAGTATATGGCCGGATCGACAGCAACCATCAATAATGAAATTGCAGACTTAGTGCCATTATTTATAAGAGATGGCTATAGTTTCCTTCGCCAAGATACTGCAAATGTTTCTAAATCTTCAGACCTAAACTCTTAGTTCATTATTTATGGCGGATTTGCTTTCAATCCCGTTAAATCAACACCAAATATTGATTTCTATGAGTCTGCTGGGAGCGTCCTATCCATCAGAGACTATTAAAAATAGGAGCTGATCAAACAATGCATTGATGTTGGATGCGAGTATGAGTTATTCATGACTCTCACTTCCAACAAGTTATTGGACACAAAAGAGTTGAAAATTGTAGTGTAATTCGCTGGAGCAGCCGGAGCAATGCAATAGATAGCTATAAAAGGATTTGTGCTTTACTCGAATTTAGGAGTAATATCCCAAAGTTTCAAGCAAATGCTGATAGTCAAAGGAAGAAACACATATACTTTGCCCATCGAGGAAAGCTTGTCAGTTGCTTGACTTGTTGGATTCGCTCATAAATAATTATAATAACAGTTTACAATAATATATATCAAAACTTTAAATAGAATATGTTAGGACTATCTGATGAAATTAATTAGATTTCATATATAATAATATATGGGGAAAGAGGAACACGAAATCAGTTCTCAGCAACGCTTCTGGCTTCTATTGGAATGCGAGTTTTTTATCTTCAATTTATTCGTCTGCGGGCTTGCTCTCTACGTTCTCACTCAGATAAGCTTCATCAACACTGCCACCACCCATCTCTACACACATAAAACTATAAATATTCCAAGTAAGCCATCGCACTTTGGGCAAAAGGTAAATTAGTAGCTTAGTTCAGGCTATATCATTGACGTCAAAGTGGTCAATACCGACAATTGCCCATAGGGCTACAATCCAGTCATTGATTACATTTGGCCTGGCACTGCAGTTGGGTGCTACTGCAAGGCACTCATCGACAGCCATAACTTCGAATACATCCTCGAAGGAGACTGCTCTACCGAGTTGATCTCTTATGGATGCACAACCATTGAGGCGATCCCTAGTTTGAAACTAAAAATGTGGAAATAAGGAAAATTGCTCTGCTACAAGAGGGCCGAGTCTTTATCTTTTTATAACTCCACTTTGTAAAAAACTCCAGAGGGAGTGGCTTTGAAATCATGTGCATCTAATAAGACGTACGCAGTCACCACACTGACCGACATCGATTGCCCTGTGAGCATGATTGCCAACAATTCTGTGTCGACGACTCAGAAAACCCTGGAGTTGTCATCGACTGAATTCCTGCATTATTAAAGCCAACAGAACTACCCAATTGCAGAGTTTAAGCTGACTGAATATCGATTTTGCCCATTTTTCTTAGACATTAACATTTCTCCCAACAAGCAGGGTAACTATATTCTTTAAATCAACAACTATTCTTTGACTTGCGAGGGAACTGATCCTCGGATGATGGAATTTGACTATCTGAACGAGTAGGAATTTATTACCAACAATACTCGAGTATATGATCTTATTTCAGCCCTCCCTGGATATCCCAGACCCTCACCAGACTACTAATATAGGCTCGGATTCTTGCGATACCCAGCCTGGACCGACGGATGTCGAAGAAGCACTACTCATGGCTTACTTTAGACCACAGAACATCTTTTGTTCACATACATCGGGGGAGCAAATAAAATTGCTGGTGTACGTGGGAGTTCCTTGCTTGCTGATGGTCGCTATTTTTTTCAGGGGTTACTATCTGATTCGGCACATTTTCGAGATGAAGGCCAAAAATTAGTTCAATATGCTGCTAATGTCGGATGAAGACGCAGTTGAGCAAATTCCAAATTTAAATTTAGTAAAATCTCCAGCTAAGTAAAGCATTTTGCTCTTCCTCTAAATTTTATTTTTGGGCGGTCCCTTCGTGGTTTTCGTGTTTAGCTCAATGCTTTTTCTCAGCGAAAGCATTTGGATAAAAAATGCATTCCTCCAAACATGCACGGAGTCACACATTTAAAAAATTCTATACCAGTACGAAGAACTGGTCGACTCACAGGCAATAGTTATCACAAAGTCGATTTTTTGTTGCGTGATAATATTCGTGGTTGAGATCTTGCATTTCAGCCTTCGGGTTTTCTATGGGGACCTCAAATCGAAATAAAAGCCAGTAGCAGAAACAATGAGCGCTGAAGAGTTGCTCAAGGATGACATCTACCAGAAAGACAAATAATTATATCTGAATGAGCATGCAATTAATTTACAAGATTCTTCTGACATTATCTTCATGCCCGACCGTAACGATGAAAAAGTGTATAATGTCGACCAGGTCAATGGGGCTGATGAGACCAATTACAACTTCTACCCTGGCAACTCAATCGAAATCGAGCAAGCCACGGTGGCAAAGAAAAAGAAAAAGAAAGGAATCAAACGGAAAAATCTGTTTAAGGATGATAGTTGAGCAGCTTCCTGTTTTAAATCAATTACATATGCATTCACAGAAATTTTGTTTATTATTAGGAATCGGCGATGATGAAGATGATGATGATAGTATTTTGTTCAATACTCTAAAGTCCGTCCTGAATTACTTGCATTAAAGGTCAGTTCATGATCTTTAACTCTGTAATTAATCCATGGGAGCATCATATTAAAAAACTTGAGTAATAATACTCAAGTCAGAAGTGAAACTAGCAGTTATAGCATCCAAAATTATCTGCACGTCAATCTATTTACTATGTAATACGAATATGAATAAGAAAATATAATTGAATAATTGCATGCTAACATTGTATAATTAATCAGATAGTTAAAAATATCGGTTAATTCTACATTAGATATACATTAGATATACTTTAGATATACTTTAGATATTTCAATATTAAGAACATCAATTAATTCAATTTTTCAAGAAATAAATTAAGGCAATAAATTATCATACAATCATCATCGGCTCATTGAGAGGCGATTCCTCCAAGTAACTATTTGTCAACGATATAGAGACCGCAGATCCAGATGGCCTATCTGTTCACTATTTCACACCATTTTATTTAGGTCGAGGGCCAGCTTCAAGATAAAATAGCCCTTCAAATCCTATCTGCAACACGAACAACCGAGGAGAGATCTCGTCTCAAAAACAATAAGGGCCTCGCTATTCAGCTATTTGTTGAAATTCTGGGCTTCAACTTATTATATTCTCCTTCTGGCCACCGACACACTTGACTCAACACCTAAGGTCTTGGCATTTTGATAGATTTTGGTCTTGGGTGAGGCCTATGCCAAGGAATTATGACCTGCTTGACATAGTCCTCACCGCCTGATGCTATGAGGCTTGAGCTGAAAAATGGCCAAGAGACCTTCGAAGCTCATGGATTCGAATAGATGGAATTGAATTGTTACCTGTCAATAATTCCACCTATTGATTGATTGATTCAACTTGTATATGATAAATAAACCAAAATCAATCACGAAATATATAATGTCAACTATTTGATTATAAATATCCTATTCATAATATATTATTTTATTTAATATCTATTCCTTTTGTTACTTTTCAAATATCTATTTTTTTACGTAGATTTTAATATATTACAATATTAGTTGTGGCTTGCTCTATGAGGACATCATGAAAAATGGTCACAAAACTTTTTAATCTAAGAATCTATTACTGGCTGACGGATTAAACATTTTAGTCACGCAAGACAATTGAATGCTCCCCCTGCAAACTAACGCCTAAAAATCAGATGGCTGAACTTATAATATATAAGCCCTATTTCTGCTTTAGTCATTAATTCACTTAAATATCTGAATTGCAGAGATTGCCAGCAACTGAAAACCCATGATTTTTTCCAATTTTTTTGCAATACTCAGAATCTAATGAACAGGGGAAAGCTGATGTGATAATATAGGGCCATCTGCCAAAATGCATGGTTTTTTAGTTCGATCGTGTAATATGCCGGAAATTAACTTCCAAAACAATGGGTTTCACTAAATGCTCCAGAAAACTTATTCCCGAATTCAGTTCATATGGGCTCATCGAATGCAAGTCAAGACATCGAAAATGAGCAAATTCAGCCATTTAGAAAGGTTTAGTGAAGAAGAAAAGTGTAGTTCAGCACAAACTGCCCTCAGCCAAAAACCATGAAGCCATAAACTAGATTATTTCATAAATGTAACCACATATATTTTCAATATAATATATTTACATTTTGATTGAATGAAAGGGTTTCTATCAGTACCTGCGCGTTTCTGCTCCCAAAAATATTTTATGGACGATAAGTACATGAACTTTTCACTTTAATCTGAAAGTAGCCACGGCAGTCTCAGCAGAATTTCAGAAATAATCTCCCATTCAGGCGCTAACTTCAGCTTCATCAAATCGAGACTCAAGAATGCATGGAGTTCCCGGAAAAACTATGTTCTTGACGTATCGCTAGAGAAAATCTCAATGGAAAAAATCAGTTAACTGCAACAAAAATTCAACGATATGGGAGTGAAGTTCGAAGAAGAAAAGCCTATCATTGTTCCATGGTTTCCGAAGACTTTAGAAGACATCAATAAAATCGGAAAAGTCTTATTGGACGTGAAAGAAGAAGCGAACAACAACCATGTGCAATTTGTCGATGCCGAATATCGAAAACGAAGAGATTTCATAGCCGAAATCGCGAAATCTTACAAAATGAAAGAGCGAATACCTGATGTGGCCTACATCTAAGACGAGCACTCCCTTTGGAGAAACATATATTCCAAGCTTTCAGTGCTTCATGAAAAAGGAATGAGTAAAAGGTTTAAAAACGGAATGAAAAAATTGGATCAATAGTTTTTAATCTCTAAAAGGATCCCCCAACTAAATTAGTTGAACATGTATTTGCTCAATAAAACTGGGTTTACCTTGAAGCCAACACACGGCATCCTCAGCCAGCGATAATTTTTGAATTGCTTTGCATTTCGTGTTTTCTGTTGTACGCAGTATCTGAGGCATACCAAGAGTCCCAACTATACTCCTGAACCGATATCGTACATTAAATAATTGGTCACATCCCTATGTTTGCTGACCCTGAAGTTGCAGTAAAATATGGTTTATTTAGTAATTATCTCATCAAATTGGAGTCCTCTCCCTTGGTGCATCTGATTAGCAAATCAAAATGCTGGGTTCTCTTTACTGGTTTACCCTGTAATTTGGAGCTTGCCTCGAAGAAGGATCTAAGCTTGGCTATGGAGCCGGTATTGCAAGCAGCATCGATGAACTTGAGCATTTCCTTGGCCCAAATGCAAAGTTTAAGAAATTTATGCCATTAACAGACTGTTCCGGAACATACCCTATCCAGTCAGTGCAATAATTGTACAGACTGACATAATCTTTCCAAGACGCCTTGAAAGATTTGTAGTCTTTCGGAAAAAGCATAAGCAAGCCAGTTTCGACAGTATACAACTTTAAAAAAAATGAAATAGAATACAATAGAAACATCTAGGGTATTGATTTTAAGGAGGAAGCAATAATGTTTTGATTCGCTATATTTGATCGCCATCTCGCTTTACTTAGCAATCGCATTATAAATTGATTATTTATTGTTAGGACGCGATAAATAATATTAATCAAACCATCGGATGTCGCAAATGAATTCTAATCTTTCTAAGGAACTTCAAGAGCTGATAAAAAACAA
>NW_028282353.1:0-9194 GCF_059751285.1 Brachycentrus maculatus | reverse complement strand
GTATGGCTACGCCTCCGTGTGGTCTTCCCTGGATTATTTCCTCGGAAGAGTTCATTGCTGATGTTCCAGTGGCCAGAAACTCCTCGTGGATACTATTCAGGAAGTTTAAGTCGTCCTTCATCAACCAGGTTTCTTGTAGGAGAAGAATGTCAACATTGTTGCAAATTTCGTGTATACCCGGTGCTATGCGATGTACTGATTTACAGTTGTAGGAACATATTCTAATGGAATTGTTCATGATGAAATATTAGTTTTTTTTTCGCTATAAAAAAATCGTCGTACAAAAGAGTACTGTGGCCAAATATCTCCGTTTAGTGTGGTACTATACATGGATTCAGGAACTCCTATTTTAAAAGTCTTATAATCACCCGATTTTGTTTGTAACTCCTCACATTTATGAACGTCCACATCTTTTGTTTTCAGAAAGTCAATGATCATCTCACAATTCGTTTCTAGACTTAATCTCGATACCACTAAATATTTAACATTTTCTATTGCCTTAAGCCCAGACGAGACATTACTGCCTCGTATGGCGTTTTTATTTTTGAATTTTGGGCGTTTATTATCGTTATTATTGGAGTTATTTTTACTCTTTGCATTTTTAACGATTGTCCACTGGCTAGAAGATTCAGTAATATTATTTACATTTTGAGTTTTGTTTTTAGTGACATCTGTCAATTCATTTCCAACTATTTCGCTATAGAGCGTTGGTGGCTTTGGGTCGCTGTTCACAGATGGCGTTATCTCTTTGTTCGGTATGAATTTTTCATGCTGTCTCCTACCTACATTATGGTGGTCGTTTACGTTATGTTGACGTTTAATTTCTGCCACTTCACATTTCAGAGATTGGATCGATTCCGAATTCTTTGGCGTTTCAATGTTTAACTTATGGATTTCGTTCTTAAGATATGTTAACTCTCTAAGTAGAGAACTCACATCGATATAGTCAAACGTGATGGGAGGCAGTCTATTGATGTTTAGCACAGCGAATTTGGGCAGAGTATCTGGGTCTGTCTCTCTCAGAATTTTAATAATATCGTTGATATTACGTTTCTTCTTACCTTCGCCCACTCTTCTGGTTTGTGCAGCAGGCACGTAGGTTATTAAGATTGCCTTTGCGGCATCTATTTCGTCTTCCTTGAAGAATTCACAAAGTTGGCACAAACTGACTTCGTCCATAACATCCATTTTCTGCTGGATAAAGGCCAACACCTCGTTCACCACAATTCCACAAGAACATCGCGACGTCTTGTCGTTCATTTTCATGTAATTGTTTTTGTTTTTACTCGTAAAAATAACTTTTATTTATTGATTTCGCGGGACGATAAAATAATACGTGTTGTGTACGCCATCTACCGACCGATATATATATATATATATATATATATATATATATATATATATATATATATATATTATATATATATATATATATATATATATATATATATATATATATATGTATATATATATATATGTATATATATATATATATGTATATATATATATGTATATATATATATATATATATATACAGTATCTACTCAATGAATTAGGGCCACGCAGAATTTCGCGCAATTTCTCAATTCAAACAGGAATAACTCAGAGAAAACCTTGAATAAAACAACATTGAATTTTATTTACACATGAACACTTTATTACGCTTAAATTATGCATATATTTTCATATAAATATAGTTAGTATTTAGTATTTCCACCTTTGGCAGAAATAACTGCCTCAATTCTTTTTGGCATACTTAAAATGCACTGTTTTATCATGTTTTTTATTTCTTCGTCTTCTGACCAAATTTTTTGAATATTTTTTTTTACACAGTCTACTGTCGGATTTGGAAATGAGTATACCTTATTTTTAACATGCTCCATACGTTTTCTATAGGATTAAGGTCCGGAGAATTTCCAGGCCAGGGGAGCAAAGGCAGATTTTTGTTAGACAAAGATTTTATTATTGATTTAGCCCGGTGGCAAGGTGCCCCATCCTGCATGAAGGTGTATGGACCTTCTGTTGGGTCGAGTGTATGGTAGAAGGGCAATAAAATTCGTTCGAGGACCTGCTTATAGGAATTTTGGTTCATTGTTCCTTCCACGAAAAACAACGGCCCAGGTAAATTGTTAATAATACATGACCATATCATTGTTGCAGGGGGGTGTTTGATAACTTTTACCACACAGGCCTCATTGTAACGTTCCATTGGTGTTCTCCTGACGAATCGACGGCTCTCTGTCACGGCTTCTAACCGGCACTCATCATTAAAGATGACCTGAAAAATAATGAAAATTTAAGTTTAATTCAAATATATAAGTTTATTTACTAAAATGATATGTTGAAAATTAAATTTAAATAAATACCTTTTTCCAATCATCTACCGAGTAATTTCGATGTAGCCTGGCCCATTTTAATCGATCCGCTTTCATTCGTGGTGTCAATTTTGGTACTTTTACAGGGCGCCTGCATTTCAGATTTACTTCGTAAAGACGTCGCCTCAGTGTTGATACCGATATATTTATACCCTCTTCTTCCAATTTTGTTTTTAATGTTTTGCTGATGCACTACGGTTTTCTAAGGCACTTTGAACGATTTTTCGATCAGTCCTCGGTGTTGTTTTTCTAATCCTACGACAGTTCTTTCGCCGATTGCTGGTGGCGGGTGACTGATTTTTTATTGATTTTGAAATTCTGTCCACTGTTTGACGAGAAACGTTTTCTTTTTTTGAAATTTCTCTATTAGATAGTATTCCTAATTTCAGTAGCACTATAACACTAGACTTTTTTTTCTCAGAAATGTCTCTACTTTTTCCCATTTTGTCCTTTTCAAAAAAAATACTTGTGTTTACAAAAAAAAATTATACTATATGAACTAAAATTAAAAATTAAGTTTTTTTCACAAGACACGATAACTATATAACCTCTCTGAACAAAACAACAGCCAGAACTCAAGAAACTTCACTAATAAATGAGATAGGACTATTTTTTGAACTTTCAACTATCTGTCTACCTGTGCTAATTAGGGACCTTTCTCAGAAAAAGGGTTTGAAATTTTGCAAAGGCTTAAATAATCCAGGTATATTTTACATATTATTGAAGGTAATATACATGATATTAGATGTCAATAGAAAACTTAAAGTATTTATGTAAAATAAATATAATAATCCAAAAGATTTCAGAGTATTCAAAAAAATAATGGGTGGCCCTAATTCATTGAGTAGATACTGTATATATATATATATATATATATATATATATATATATATATATACATATATATATATATATATATATATATATATATATATATATATATATATATATATATATATATATATATATATATATATATATATATATATATATATATATATATATATATATATGTATATATATATATATATATATATATATATATATATATATATATATATATATATATATATATATATATATATATATATATATATATATTAGTGAAATACTTGATTATGCCGAGTTTTCCCTGCTCATTGCCTCATAAATTTATTTTGCTATTCTTTCTTTACTCATTTGATTCACACGCCCAAACCATCTCAACACACCTTTCGTAAGTGAAAATATGTTTTCATACTATCCATATTTATAACATTCACTTTTTGTCATGATGTGATTATTCAAGTATACAAATATTTTATTTTATATTTATTAACTAGTTATTTTAAAAAAAGTGAAAAGATTTTCCTGAACACCGTGTACCGGTTATCTAATGAACGTGATATTTTCTTTCTACTTTGCACTAATGAAGTAAAGTTTACGTTGGCTCTGTAGCACTTAGCATATTCCCACCGGGACCGAATAGAAAGGTCGCAGAGACGATTCGGCGAAGGGGCTCCGCTCCACTTGTATCGGGGCCTACAGTGTATAGAACAGTGCTCTAGGCTGGGCGCATAGTTCAGCCCTTCCCGAACAATGGAAATGTCACACGGTGAACAAATCACAGTACATATTGGGGGGAAATGGCGTACCTTTAATATTTTACTTGTAATTTTTATTCAATTAATAAAACATTTAATTTTTTCTTTATTATGTCACATGGGTGACAAATCAATGTTCATACTGGGGGGAAATGGAGTACCTTTAATATTTTACTCGTAATTTTTATTCAATTAATAAAACATTTACTTTTTCTTAATAATGTCACATGGTGAACAAATCAGTGTACATATTGGGGGGAAATGGCGTACCATTAATATTTTACTTGTAATTTTTATTCAATTAATAAAACATTTACTTTTTCTTACTAATGTCACATGGTGAACAAATCAGTGTACATATTGGGGGGAAATGGCGTACCTTTAATATTTTACTTGTAATTTTTATTCAATTAATAAAACATTTACTTTTTCTTTAGAATGTCACATAGGAAACAAATCAATTTTCATATTGGGGGGAAATGGCGTACCTTTAATATTTTACTTGTAATTTTTATTCAATTAATAAAACATTTACTTTTTCTTTAGAATGTCACATAGGAAACAAATCAATGTTCATATTGGGGGGAAATGGCGTACCTTTAATATTTTACTTGTAATTTTTATTAAATTAATAAAACATTTAATTTTACATTATAATGTCACATGGGTGTAAAATAAATGTTCATATTGGGGGGAAATGGAGTACCTTTAATATTTTACTTGTAATTTCCATTCAATTAATAAAACATTGACTTTTTCTCTATACTGTCACAATGGGGGGAATGGGGTACCTTGAATATTTAAATATTAATTATATTCAATTCATAAAACATTTACTTCTTCTTTATAATGTCACAATGGGGGAAATGGCGTACCTTCAATATTGCACATGTAGGTTTTATTCAATTAATCGAACGTTTACTTTTTCTTTAATGTCACAATGGGGGAAATGGCGTACCTTGAATATTGTACATGTAGGTTTTATTCTATTAATCAAACGTTTACTTTTTCTTTAATGTCACAATGGGGGAAATGGCGTACCTTGAATATTGTACCAGTAGGTTTTATTCAATTAATCGAACATTTACTTTTTCTTTGTAATGTCGCAATGGGGGGAAATGGCGAACCTTGAATATTGTACCTGTAGGTTTTATACAATTAATCAAACATTTACTTTTTCTATATAATGTCACTATGGGGGGAAATGGCGTACCTTGAATATTGTACCTGTAGGTTTTATTCTAATAATCAAACGTTTACTTTTTCTTTAATGTCACAATGGGGGAAATGGCGTACCTTGAATATTGTACCAGTAGGTTTTATTCAATTAATCGAACATTTACTTTTTCTTTGTAATGTCGCAATGGGGGGAAATGGCGAACCTTGAATATTGTACCTGTAGGTTTTATACAATTAATCAAACATTTACTTTTTCTATATAATGTCACTATGGGGGGAAATGGCGTACGTTGAATATTTTACTTGTTATTTTTATTCAATTAATAAAATATTTACTTTTTCTTTACATTGCTACGAATTCAGGAGATGTTCAATATTGAAATCGTAATTTTATATTTTTTTTATTGCAAAACGTAATTGTATCACGAAACAATCTATGCTCTAAAATGTTAATTAGACCGAAATCTCAAGTAAAAATAAAACTAATTATTTTACAACGTCAGTTCTCCCAACGTTGTCAATATAAAGTTTACTCTGAGAAATAAGATTTCACGCTATTACATGAAATAAAAGTTTTTCATGGAAATGAAAATAAAGCATTTCAAACGTCATATCAAAGGAGTAAAATACTATTTTTAATAACCAGATTTCCATATTCTTCTTCATCTATGTTGAGATGTCGAAATACAAAAATAACTTCTAAGTAGAGAAATTCATATTTATAAACAAGGATTTGGACACACCAAAAATTTTTTTTTTTTAATTTCTAAAATCTCTGTATCTACTCACTTTTATTCTGACAACAAAATTGTTTGATTACTAAATTGGTTATATACTTCAGTAATTATCGCATCATCCGTAATTCAGTTTATCCCTTTTTGTAGCGACAATAGCTTCTTTCTTTGCCTTTCATTAGCTTTTGTCCACAATTAACTTTAAGTCTTTAAAAGTTTTGTCGCCAAAGTGTTACCGAAGTACAAAATTTTCCCCTACTCCGTACTTGGCTAGAGTAGAGCGAACAGCGGGAAAGGTCAGGGACGCTAAGACTACACCACTGGTCTATGCCGAGGACACTTTTTTAGGGCACATCGAACTAGGAATGAGGCTAAAATCAGCCATTAACGTTATTCTTCATACACCATAATAGGGCATTTATACTAACCGAGAAATGGGTTTTAATGTATATTATTTTATTATATTATTTTTTATATTATATATTATATTATTTTATATTATATTATATTATGTTAATCCAAGAATTAACAATAAATATGGGAGTCGAACACTGCAATATATAGTTCCGAACATTTTTAATTTGTTGCCGACGGATGTTAGAGGTCAAAATAAAATATGGAACAAAGGCAAAATAAAGGAATGGATCAAGAGTTAATTTTATGAAAATTGTAAAATGTTTATATTCTTATTTTTTCTATTATTTTGTGTGTATATTAGGTTAAAATCGCTAAAAGCAATAAAAATGTATTAAAAAAAGAACTCCACCGACAAGACACAAAGGTAGCTTGGTGGGTCTCTGCAAAAAAAATGTTCTAAACATAATATGTATAAATTGTGATTTAAATAAATGTATACAAATAAATAAATAAAAATTAAAAATAAAATAAAAAATATAAATTATATTATATTACTTTTTAATATATTATTTTTTATTTTCATTTTTTTTTTATATTAACCGAGAAATAGGTTTTTTAAACTCATGATTGAAGGTCAGCAAATTCGCCGAATGAAGAAGTGAAGTGAAGTGAAGTGAAGAATGAAATATCAATATCGTATTTTGCTCCACATTTTTGGATGTGTCGAAGTCATTGTTCACAAATCTGGGTGTCTCCACTTAGCAGTTATTTTTATATTTTTGACATCTCAACATAGATGAAGGTGATGTGTGAAAGGTGACCACTCAATCACTTAACCTATGACCATAATAATAATAAAAAATAATAAAACCCTTATCCGCACCCAAATGATGCATAGGGCACTGCGTCATATAAACGTAGTGTTATCTTGATCATTTACACATGAAGGAAAGGTGATCAGCCCTCCGCTTCAGGTACCAGTCTAGGGTAATAATATTGAATAAATGTTACAGTGAAAAATTCGCTTATATTTATTTTACCCCCCTTAGGAATCGAACCCGGGACCTCCAGAACGGTAGCCGAGCGTGCTTACCATTACACTACGGAGGCGGACAAAAACCTATGACCATAAGCCCTGTAAATACTCAGACTTACATATTTTTCTTCATCTATGTTGAGATGTCAAAAATGCAGTTATATTTTGCCTTTAAAAAAAATTACATTTTTCAACCATACTGCATAACTCAGATTTTATAATAAATTTGTTTATTTCTTAATTTTTTTATATTTTCATTTTATTATTATGTACGTAGTTTTCAAAATTCTATCCATTTTTTCAACTACTGCGATATTTGTTAGATGACTTTGGAGGTTGGATATGAAATCAAACGAAAAAATATCGATTGAAAAATGTTTGTACAAAAAGTAAAAATTTTCGGAGAAATATGTGTATTGTAACCATTTTTATCAACTATGGTATATTTAATTACATAATGGATAATTTAAACACAAGAAATAAATATATCAAGGCTGAGATCTCAAACGTTCAAATACAGAACGCGAACGGCCGCGCTAGGGGCCGAATTTGTTTTTTTTTAAGTCACTTACTTTTCAATATTTTTTTTTCTTTTCAAATATTTTCTTTCTTATGAAGATTTAAGAATAACTTATTTTTTCAATACAAAAACGCTATTTTATGTAACAAAAAAAAATTACGTCAAATGTTACCTGGGCTTAAAGAAAATTAGGTTGCGATTTATCGCATATTGGCCATAAGTGCCCATAAAAAATGGCGAAAACCACCAAATTTCAACAGAAAATATGAGTATGTTCATAAATTAACTCGCCCAATTCAGCAGTAGGTAGGTACTATTGCAATGACAGGGCCGTGATTCCGAGCAAATGTTAATGAATTGACGTCTCTAACGGGCAAATGGCGTGCTATCCTCGACGGAGGTAGTTACGTTTTACAACACATTTTATTAGTCCTATCTTCGTTTCTCCGTAGCGACCAGTGACCGGTGGCGGTGGTGACTGGCGACCGGCGGCCATCCATCACGCGGACAGCTGACAGCGGCCATTTGGCGGGTTTTCTTTTCATTTGCGGGAAAGCATTTAGGCGGGAAATCGTCGTCGCTCCTTCCGTTATCAATTACTAGCCCGCGGATTGGCTGGCGTCGATTGCTCCAATATCGTAAGTACTGAAGACGGGTATCGACAAAATAGCGAAGTATAATTTAGGAGGAAACGTTATTCCAATCATTCTTCACATACCATATTGTTTCACATTTTCAACTTGGTTAAAAAAAAATTGCTTTGCAAGAGCAGATCTGTCAGGAAGCCTAGATGCTTCTGTATCAGATCTGGGCATGCGGTGGGACAGCTTTCAATATTCCACTCATTCTTTTTCTTCTTCTAACCCTTATCCGCACCCAATGGTGCATAGGGCACTGCATCATATAAACGCAGTGTCATCTTGATCGTTCACACATGAAGGCAAGGTGATCGGTCCTGCGCTTCAGGGACCAGTCCAGAGTAAAATTAAATAAATATTAGAGTGTAAAATCACTAATATTTTTATTCACCCCCTACCCCCTGGAAATCGAACCCTGGATCTCCAGCACGGTAGCTAAACACGCTAACCATTACACCACGGAGGTGAACAAATTTTCTCTGCTCCAATCATTACAGTTAGTTAAATGCCGGGCAATATTATTTATTTATATATTTTGTATGTTAAAAGCATTGTTAACTCAATGGTATGGTAATATAGCACTATCCTTATCGTTCATCGTTCACTTTGTGTAATACCACTTAAAAAACACTACTTTAGGACAAGCGATTTTGAAATAAAGATTCTATCATTATTATCTTCTTTATCCATTCCATCTTCTTTCTCTCTCTTTATAATAATAATAATTTTAAATAAAAGTAATTTTTTCACTATAAAATTTATTCAATATTAC
>NW_028282352.1:0-11182 GCF_059751285.1 Brachycentrus maculatus | reverse complement strand
TCCCAACCCCAACCCCAACCCCAACCCCAACCCCAACCCCAACCCCAACCCCGCACTCAGCTCCTTCGTTCTCTATTAAATCTATTAACACTTATTGAATGAGATGAATATATTCTTAAAGATTTAGATCAATGGAAAGATCCGCTTAAGTCTCGTTTTCTTTGTTCATGATTCTTATCGTAATTTCCAATTATATTAAATTAGCTCTCTTTATTTCAAATCGGTCAAACAATTCATATTTTAAACTCAATTCTATTTATCCTTCGTTCAGTTCGATGATAGTGCATTCTCTATGTTTCGACTTATAATCTGATTATTAATTCGGCAACTAATCTATTGCTTATTGATTCATGAATTATAAATGAAAGCTACGTAAAATATATTCAATTGTACAATAAATTTTCATAAATCTAAAGCTCGGTTCGGTTGAGCATAGGCGGCAGCAATAAAAAAGAATAACTGTTTTGTGAAATCAGATATATTTGTGACCATGCAAAGAACATGAGCAGAGCTGCTGAGTCGGCTGCAGCCCAATATAATCATCAAGAAGTCTTGAAAAGGGCGAGGCCAATGCGCTATGGGATATACAAGACTATGATAAAATCTTTTCCGTAAATGTGAGCTATTCGTTAATTTTAATACAATTTTAATACTTGCTTTGGCATTTAGCGCGATTTGGAAGATTACTTCATAACTCCATCATAATTCCAGCCAATGGTACCCAATAGTTGGACTAGGATAGCAGCATGTGGCGCAGCTTGCAAAATCTGCGTCGAGGTTATTATATAAGGCTGCTTCGAGTAATTCAAGTTGAACATTGACGGTTTTAAGGCCGATAGTAGAGCAGATGCAAAAGCTAGATTGAAAAATAGAAAGGAAAGTAAAATCATTGCAGAAATGAAATGTTTCTTCTCATGGGGCTGCTGATCAAAATTTAGGGATAGTTGTTTAACAAGTAACTTTTCGACTTTTTGAAGGATACAGTCCGGTGCGGGGATTCGCACTCTTCACCCTTGCTACAAGCCTTGTGCTAGAGGAAGTCTTGGCATTAGTCTTATCTCTCTTCCTAGACCGATAAAGAAAAGTATTTCCTGGGCGATGTCAGAGCCGAATCAACAGTCGAGGGTGAACTCAGACGGGATTTCAGAGTAGGAGGGTTCATGCTTTCATCCGTGTCATTGTACCTGCAGTTTTTGATCTTGATGGGAGTGACATATTTATTTACTCCATGGGCTTGGTCCATCATATTATAGCTTTATAAAGTGCAATAATTTATCGAAATTTAAATGCAGAAAAACCAAGGAGCTTTAGACTGTCCGACTCAAAGAGCCCCAGCGAAAAAACCACCTCACATCTTTAACGTATTGAAACTGATTTCAAGCCTATTGAATTTATCTGCAAAATGCATTATAGCCAAATACATTATACCAATTCCTCAAAAAGAAGCCGGTTTTATATGCCTGTTCTCAAGGCTAACTGTTAACTCCTTAAGCCCAAGGATTTTAAAGACCATGCCATGAAAATTGGATTTACTCGAGAAGAGAATTAATTCAAACACTCTATCTTCAGATAAACTGACTGTCTGCGATTTTTCTTGAGATCTAGGCAGTTCGATTAAGAGCAAGGGCACCGGGCTCCTCTATATGCATCACATAAAGGGACACTGCACAATGCCTCGCTCTGATAAAAGCTCCGATCCAAGAAAGAACAATAAAATCTTTTAAAGCTGCAAATAGATTTATTACAAATATGCTGAAAAACTCAGACGCAGAAGTTTCTTCTTGAGAGTAACAATGTTGAATCGAAAGCTTTCCCCAAGTTTTAGAATTGCGCATTGAAATGATTTTCATAATTCTTTTATACTGTAATAATCAAAAATAGCTTCAACTGTATTATATTGAGCTATTATTAGATGTCGAAACTCTAAAATTAATTTATGAAGACGAAGTTAATAATTCAATATTATTATCATATTAATGTATACACAATAATATTAATACAAAATCACAAGCCAAATCCTGGCTGTCTGCCAACAGTCCATTTATTAGCTTTATAGCAGTTTCATCGTTTGTGAAAGGCAGGCGCTCTTATAATTATTCACTATGCAGAGTTATAAATACGATGTTACCAATAAAAGTCATTTTTACAAATTTATTAATCTACATTATCAGGCTCATCATGATGGATCATATGCAGACGGCACCAATCAACACTATAATCCGGCCTTCGAGGGCTAATGATGCAAAGAGCAACAGCGTCTCATTGTCCTATAAATAAAAAATCAAGGCTGAATACATACCAAAGTATCGCGGAATGCTAAACTTTCCTGCGAATGTTCCTCACTCCCCCTCGGACGATAGGCTGCACGAGCTAACTCTTCGGCAAATTGATAGCCTCATCGATATGGAGAAGATTCGGGATTTGCTCCAAGATGATAAAAACGGGATTTCTCCAATCCACGTCTCAAAGGTGTAAGAAAAGAATAAACATCATAAAATTTATAGTGGGTGGTTTCTCGCAAAAATCAACAGGATCGCAGTGAAGAATAATATAATGCATCTGCGGTCTGAGGAGTTTGACGAGAGCGCGCTGACTCCACTCCAGAGAAGGCATAAGGGACTCTTAATGCAGAGGAAGAATCTAAAGTTCGTGAAGGAGTATAGAATGGATCTCATAAAGAATCATAAAAGTACATATGAGGAGCAGCAGGAGAAATCGATTTCGAGCATATCGGACAATATAGACGAATTCGAACACCAATTATAAACGAAAAGAGCTCTAAAATCTGAGAAATCATCTACCGTTAAGAAGTATATGTCCACCAAAACTAATGTCCTATCCTCCACGAGGTGGTTCCGAGGCATGTCCAAGCTATCGATCTAAAATAATACCAGCCAAGGTTTTAAATAAGACAAAAAAATTGAAAGCAGCCGAAGAGTACACACATCGCAACTGGCTTCTGAAAAAGGATAAAAAAGCATAAAACATTTGGATTTAAATTTCAATTTGGATAGCAACTTCAGCATGCGAGGGAATTACAAGGAATATCTGTAAAGTAGTTATATGACTGCTTCAACTTTTAAAGCTTCTAAATCGTCAACAGTTGAAACTAGCCTTCTTCAAACAAGGTCACATGGGAAAAGAAGGCTTTCAGCTGGCTAAAAGAATAAAAGAAATTGATGTTTTATTTCCATCATCGCCGAGCCTAAGATTTTTGTTCAAAAAGCTAATTTATTAAATTTAACTCTTATCTTAGCCTGGAAATTAAACAATTTTTATAAAGGAGGATTTATAATATACTGCAAAAAAACTGTAAGTAAGCATCCGATTCCATTATAAGTAATACAAGCAAACATAATTAACTCTCAGATTTGGATTGGCTATATAATGGTGATCGCGTTTAGGTAGTGAGCTCGATTAGTTTATCAATAAAATAATAACATGAAGTAAGGTTGTAACAGCCATAATATACAATTGAAAGATTTTGTGCCTCTTGCTAAAATTGGCAAAGGCTCATTCAGCGAAGTCTACAAAGTGCGGAATACTCACAGTGGCAAAATTTACGCTCTCAAGAAAGTAGAAAGTTCATTAAATAAGTTTAGATCAGAATGGCAATGCTGAAGCAGCGTGAAAAATAATTTGCTTTCAATTAGATTAAATTACTGTCATCGTTGCACACTCCCTACGTGGTGACCTATTGCGAATCATTCTATGATGAAAGCACGCAGCAGCTTTGCATTGTCATGGAATGGGCAAGTACTTCGTTTATAATGTGAGATTAGGGAGATGTATATGCCGAAATCGAGAGAAGGAAGCAAAGTGGGTAAGGGCCAATCCCCGAGAGTGAAGTGTGGAGAGCCATACACGATATCTTATGCGGGCTCAGCGAAATACATGGCAAATGCATTCTACATCGGGATATAAAATCTGCCAATATCTTCAAATCTTAAGGACTCTATAAAGTAGGCGATCTCAATATTGCGAAAGTTTGCCCTTCAATGATTGCAGTCACTCAAACAGGCACTCCTTTTTACGCGAGTCCTGAAGTTTGGAATGAAAAGCCTTACAACGAGAGATCAGATATATGGTCATTGGGCTGCGTTATATACGAAATGTGCACTTTTGTTCCTCCTTTTCGCGGCTAAGATATGACGAAACTACATCAACTAATAACTCGCGGGAAGTACTTTCCTCTGAGCTCAACGTACTCTGATGAACTGCAGAAATTCGTTAACATGTGCCTCAAAGTCAATGCTGAATAAAGACTGACGTGCAAATAGTTTATTAACGAAGAGTGGATGAAATTTCAGTTCAGGAAGTACAATATCAAATAGGAACAATATGCAGTACCGATAAAATTGGTGAATGGGAAAGATAACAATCTAAAAAGCAGTAAAAGCAGCTATTGTAAATAAAATTTAAGTAGAGTATTTTGTTCACAGGAGTTCGCTAAGGAGAGGTAAGTGCATATTAATAGTGAATGTAAAATAAATTAAAACTCGAGTACCCCAATGATCGGCAAGAATAAGAAATTGGGCATAAAAAGTAGCAACTATATCGATCGAAATTTTAGTTCGATCATAAGGCCAAAGAGAAACATAAGAAGCAGCAGATATAAAGCCATATAAAATATTCAGAAGCATTATACGACTGGAAACGAACCATTGCCTTAAAGCTAAAATGTGAAATCCTTTTAAAAGGCAGCAGAGGCATAAAAAGCATAAAATGCGAAGTCATAAAGTCGGCTACGCACTCAGCTCAATGATAAGAAAGCCAGAAATAAGCACAGGCCAGGCCTCATAAAGAACATCAACCGGCCATCATCTGCGGATGCTATAAAATACTCATCCTCCCAACGCATCAGTAAATAACAAATGCTATAACCGTCTTTATAGAGTATAAATATGGAATGCCCACCAGCGTCAAGGCCATCCACTTCAATCAACCGGATGAACCGATTAGCAAACATCAACCGGATCAGGTACCACTCCCAAAAGACCGAATAAGGCATATAAAACTATGAAGATATTCGCAAGAATCTTTATCATGCACACAATAATGCATCCACAAACAACAGTATCTACGACTCTCAGCCTCAGAATTAAGCAGATTTCGATAGGTTGAAGATCCTTAAGAAACTCCTCTCCAACAAACACATTCAAGCCAAGGAACTACCTTACGGAGTTGTCAAACTCTACAAAGGGGCTTCCAAATTAGTCAATACACTCGATTAACAGCAAAGGCCTCTGCCAAAACAAACAGAGAACAATAAAGAAAACGAAGATCGAAGTCCGAACAAATGTTGTGCGATTGCGAAAATGACAAACAACAAAGTCAAGTCAATTTTATAAAAGTATGGAGGCAGCCGCAACTATGCAATTCGGCCATACGCTAACTATGTGATAAGCAGTTACAGAGATAAGCAAGCAAATGGTCGCTCTCGCAATCAGTACATGTCTCAGCTGATTGAGAAGATTAAAAAATGATTTGTTTGGTCCCTAATCTATCCTCCAAATATGCTCTCATTAAAATTTAATTGCATGAATTGACACATTTACAATTATATTATTTACTATACTACTTTATGTCACTAACTGAACTCCATCCATATTTGATTGTAATCAATGGTGATGTTAAATTTTAGCGGCACTTATTCAACCTTGCTTGCAATTATCAAATATATAATGAGCGGTTATGAAAAATAAGCCGATTTGATTTAATGGAATTGGCTCACTCCTCTTCCCCGCGCAAACAAAGGAGATGGCCTGAAACTCTAAGATGGCGACCTTTCTCAGAACTAGTCATCCTTGCTCAATCTGCCGAGTTGCAGGGGAAAAAGAATCGACAATAAAATGAAACAAGAAGCGATCAGCATGTTTAAAGGATAGAGGGGATAAATTTCTAACAAAATGGTTTCGGCTCTTCTAGGAGTTTCTATTCGCAAAGCACAACTCTTGAGGAAGTAATATTTGACAACTGGCACAATCAAGCCCACCCTCAAAAATCAGCACACAGTCTATTATTAGAACAAAATGCAGAGTCACAATCGAATTATGCGCAAGTTCATCAGCAACAACCCGCATGCGACTTTACGAAATGTGCAAGATGATCTGAAATAGGGTGGTTTTCATATGTGTATCGCGAACATTTGCACTCGTTTGAATGCACTTGGCTATTATTTCAATAGTAACTCTAGTGGCCAAAGTCCAACGAAATTATTACCTTGCAACGAGTCTGAAGACATGAATTCGAGGTATGCTTTATTTTATCATAGCATAGATATCGTTTTGCCCGCTGGATTCAAGGTAAAAATAATAAACAATTATACTTCTCAGGGAGATGCTCGATCAATGCGATCGAGCTGATATCTGCTGGTTGGCATCAAAAAGAGTTGGTCGAGTTGTATCGCAAGCATTGTGGAGATTCTTATGAATTTTCTGTTTATTTAACCGTAGGATACGACGGCATTGTAGGCTGGAATATCACAAGAGCAGAAAAGTTGACAGAAATGCTATTGTTGCATCTATCATAAAACTATATTCCAATTCATAACGAAAAAGATTATTTAATAGTAGAAACCTCAAATGGGCACTAAACGATGTCTCACCTCATTCAAAATAAAGTTTAATGTAAGCGTGTCATTGAGCTGCCTCTAAATTCTCCTTTCTTCAGTCCTCTTTAAAACATTTTTACCCTTTTGAAAGATTATACTAGGAAATCCATAACCAGGAAATTAAGTGGAATGCAGGATTCACAGCTTCACCTCATATAATACCTTCTTGAAGAAATCATCTAGCATCTTATCGATTCATAATTCAGTGTGTAGGAAATACGACTGTTTTACACGGATATTAAAAAAGCCTGTGCGATAGTTCTGAAGAGAGAATCCGTTTGATTACACAGTTCGAAATTATATATCTACTGCATAAGTAATAAAAATAGAAAATATAAAATTAAGGAAATACATTGGAGAATCGCATCTGTGGATCAGACTTTTAGCCCAAACGATAGAATAAAATCACTTCATTTAAATAAATAGCGTTAATTTTAACTGTTTATATTGATTTTAGGCTTCAGATGGCTGGCTCTTGATAAAATTAATCACATAATTATAACACTTTGATTCTTATTTATGAAAAGCAAGCTCAACAAGCCTTCTCGCTCTTTTTAGAAAGACGTAATTCGATGACTTAGTGATTAGAATAAAGAGAATAGCAAGGATAGAAAGAAATAATATTCATTAATTGCATAGTGCCTTAGCGCTCGAAGTAAAATTAACATTAACGAAGATTCGGCAGGCATCTCGAGCCCGAAAGCCAATTAGTTTGCTGAAAAATACAAGACCTATATGCAATTCATTGCCACTAATAAATTATGCCAAGATTTTTCGCGGGCTTCCAACTATTCATGTCTAGCCAAAAAGAAGACAATTACGCCTACTCCTCGCAAAAACTCACCAATCCCCTACAGGAAAGGTAGAAAATCCGCATTTTCAAGGCTATTACAACAGGAGTCCCCCAAACATGACCAATCGAAAGAGCGTAGCTCGTTCCCCAAATCCATCATTCAGAAATAGCAAAAATAACGGAAATAAAATGGGTTTTATGTTCATGGAAATAATATACACAAGAGGAAAAAGAGTGAAGAACTAAAAAAACAAACTGGGCAGAGCAGATAAAATAGCATAAAAAACGCAAAAGATAGTTCGAAATAAAAAAATATGAAGGCCAACTCGAAAAGCAAAATCTAACAAGAGAGAAGGCCATAAAACTATAAGAATGAAAAGGCCAAATACGAAAAAAGCAAAAAGAACAGTAAAAAATAGAAGAATTCGATAAATAAATCAAGTATGACACTGAGTGATCGAGATTGTCATACTAACATTGACATTTAGGAGTAGAAGCTATTTGAAAAGCTGTTTAAAGGAATTCAGTTCTACCGCGATTTAGGCAGAGGAGCTCATGCTCTCGTGAAGAGCGCTGTTGATTGGAACTCAAAGAGAAAAATCGCCATCAAAATATACGACAAAGTGGAACTAACTGAGTAATAACTATCCAGCATTTAACGAGAAATCTAAATCCTAATGGGTCTCACTCATTCGAGCATCATCAAACTTTACTAAATCATTTAAACTTTCAAAACTGTAAGTCTTCTTATATTTTAGATCAACTTAGTGATGGAATATGGAGGAGGGAACTCACTCGATCAATACATCAAGAACAAGGCAGATGGAGTCCTCCCTGAAAAATAGGCCAAGGAAATTTTTAAGCAGATCCTAGACGCAGTGGGCTATCTCCATTCGATGAATATCGCTCATCGGGATATTAAGCCAGATAATATCCTTCTGAATAAGCATCTCAGCCTGAAGATTATTGATTTCGGGTTCAGTTTAAAATGTAAGCAGCCATAATATTTAGGCCAAAACAATAAAAATATCAGTTCATACTGTGGCACTCCCACATATATGGCACCAGAAGTCGTCTCCAAAACCCCACACAATCCACAGTTAGCCGACAGGTGGTCGCTGGGTATTTTGTTATTTATGATGCTTAATGGGCACTGTCCTTTTCGTGCGACGACTCAGAAAGACCTTTTTCATAAGATTGTAAAAGGGGAGTTTTAGTATGGGCACTAGATAAGCAAAGAAGCAAAAAATTTAATCGAAAGCTTTATCAAAAGGAATCCTATGGAAAGAATGCCTCCTAATGAAGCATTAAAGCATGTTTGGTTGAGGACCTGAGCCGTTAATGTCAAAGGAACCAACGCGATTTTTATAATTAATTTTGATTATTCATTGATATGATCATTGAACGCGCAGAATTTGAACAATCGCTTCTGTAATCTTTTATTGATCGAAACCTGTAAAAATCGTTATTTTGTCATCAAATTTCTCGCCTCCTGTCTTAAACCAATTTATTGCGAGCAGTCCATCGACGCTATTCGAGTCCCGGATTATCTCAGCGTAGACGCGGTGGCAGAATGGCACAAATTTCGGGCAAAGTATGGGGAGAATAGTGAGAAAGGGGCCCCAAAACATATACTAATTTACGTTTTAAGAAACTAACAGGGATATGAGGGCCTTTATTTCCGCCTATAAATTGCATTAGTTGCTGATCCTTAACAAAGTGCTTTTCCAATTGAATTACAAAGTCATTTAAATAGGGTTGACAAATAGCTTGCAGGCGAGTTTGGAAGACTATAACAGAATGTGCACTGCCAAAGGATCGTAAGCGAAATTGGGCTCAACATTTCCATCTCGAGTAGTGCCGATGCCTGTATATTGGCCTCCATTCATGCTGATTAAGCAGATATTGCCGAAACAGTCTTCTAGCCTCTAGGCAAGTCCAATGGTTGTGAGGGGCCCAAAAGCAATAATTCCAAGCTATTTTCCAAAGTGGCGAGCAGATTCTATGAAGAAATCGACTGCTTTCTTTTATTGGACGCAGTGCTGGAATTTTTTAGATTTTTAGTACAGTTACGTGTGAATAAACTTATCATCTCGATCCAAGTAGGTTTCGGGGTACTTTGTTTATAAGAGCAAGCTTTATTTTTGACCTGCATTATTACAAATACTACCTAAATAAATTGGAATGCACAGATCCAGCAGGTAATTGATAGCCAATGCACTCTTCACGACTTATTGCACAGGGTTTTTACCCCCCACACAAGTGATACCGATGATCTACATTTCTTTTCCCTCTTTTTCGATCCATTTCTGAGCACAGTAGACTGCTAGGATGTCCTGCAGGCCCCCTTCAATGTCGATGATGATCTTTTTGGGAGGAACCACATCGAAAGGCTGTTTGATGCTTTATCTGAATCTCATATGATGCTTATATTATACCTAGATCTGTATAAATTAAACTATACCAATAATTTCAAAGCACATAAATACAAAAGTTGAAGTCTAATAATTTAAGTGATGATAATTATTTAATATCTAGATCAGTCCTTTTGCGGCTTTGGGGATTCAAAGAAGTATCCCCAGAAGGATTTGTCAAGAAACTGGCTAGTATAGTCGTACTTAACTTGCTGGGTAGTTTCGATGGAATTGAGGCCATTCGGGACCAGTCCTTGGAGTCTGTAGCAGGAGTTTCTGAGCCCTAAAACCAACCCGTAAACTCCTGAGAGGCCCATCATTCTGTAGAATATAATTTTTCTTTGAATTATCGAGCTGGAAGCTTTATAGGAAAGAGGATATGCGAGTGCGATGCTTCCCAAAACGGTCACAAGCAGCATGCCAGTATCAGCGGTATTCCAATTTTTCCAGCACTGGCTCAAAGTAGGGACAGAAATTATGGTCGGGTAAGGGACTTCTGCAAACTGAGCTCGGCCAGACAGTGCGTTATTCTGGTTGAATGTAAAGCCGTTGATCCAGCCGAGGATCCTGTTGTGGTTTGTTATCGACATTCTTCAATTTAATTTATATTATATCCAAGTATCATGGTAAGCTCATAAGGTGTAGACCTAGAATTTCAATAGAATCTGTTGGGGTTGGGGTTGGGGTTGGGGTTGGGGTTGGGGTTGGGGTTGGGGTTGGGGTTGGGGTTGGGGTTGGGGTTGGGATTGGGGTTGGGGTTGGGGTTGGGGTTGGGGTTGGGATATTGATGCGAATTGCTCATTATTTTATGAACTTTTAGAAACTAGGATTTGAGCCATTCACAAACTTTTGAATAGAAGCTAATAAAAGCATGCCATAATCTTTGTATTGAGGGGTTCAAACCGACCATTAAAGGAATGTTTAAATAAAAGATGATCATTTTAGAGCAACCACTCACAAATACTGTTCCTCTGACAGTTCCTCTTCCTGTTACTCTTACAGCTCTTCTTCCTGTTACTCTTGCAACTCCTCTTCTTGTTCCTCTTATTACTCTTGCTATTGCCCTTCTTCCGGTTTTTCTTCCTGCTCATCGTCCTATTCTACCCTCCCAGCATTTTCAGTATATTTCATAAATTTGAGCTTGATACGTGGCCCCATCTCGATGAGCTTAACCTCTTGCTGATTTTAATTGCTGTTCACCTCGTTGATGAGGTTTTTGGATTTAAGGAAATCTGCAAAATTTTTATAATCTGAAATATTTGCTGTTGCTTGCTTATTCAATTCCTTAGGGGTTGGGGTTGGGGTTGGGGGTTGGGGTTGGGGTTGGGGTTGGGGTTGGGGTTGGGGTTGGGGTGGGTTGGA
>NW_028282351.1:0-45896 GCF_059751285.1 Brachycentrus maculatus | reverse complement strand
TTCCCAACCCCAACCCAACCCCATACCCCAACCCCATCCCCAAACCCCAACCCAACCCCATGCACTATCAGATGCGATTAATCGGATAATAATGGGCGTATATAATGTTGATATATGCAGGATGATAATAATAATAATATCAATGTTGATGTGATTATATGATGACACTATCTCACGACGTCCGAATTATGAAGATGCTCAAGATGTCTGATCCATCCTCACTATCACTATTTATATTCCTATTTTATCATCCTATCCGTGTCAGCCATGGCTATTAATTATCATGGATGAGCACATGGCACATGACACCTGTGAAAAATGTCCATATTAATATCAATCAATGGCTCGCAATAAGCGTATGATAGCTGATGGGAGAATGCATGATATGTTAACTCTTGCCGCCGCATGTGGAGTGCATTGCAGCCTATATATGAATCATCATAAAATCAGCTTGCATTTAAAAGATATGAAATTATTCTTTATTATCTATTATTAATTACACCACTAAGCCGTTGGCGAAGTCGATAGCCTATTCGAACATCAATTTGCTACTTTAATTAATATATTTTTTCGATTTCGCGCCTCTTTTCATCTCGGACAATATAAATAAGCCCAAAGGCACTTCTATGACTAATTAATCACTAATTAATGACTATTTAATGACTAGAATAAATAGCATAGCGCATCATCATTGGTTGCTCGAAATTGCGGATACTCGCATGCATGCGTCATAGTCAGTTTCATTGAGCTGCAGGACGAGCCGATCATGCCTCTTCCGGCTAGGGTCATTCTTCCTCTTGAAGTAAGAACTCATGAAGTTCGTCAGCAGCACCTAATTTCTATTGTAGTTGAGTTACAAATTGCACTTGCTCTACTCCGTGATGCTCCTGATCTTATTTGTGCCTCCGTCGATGCTGTTGGAGCTGAAAGTAGTGGCTCGCTTTGGGTGCAATGAGAGTTGGTGTTTCGTAGGGGTCAGGTTTGATAGAAAATAGTTCTTGCCATAGTTTGCTTGATAGCTCAGCCTTCTGAAGTGTGAGAACTGCTCTCCATGCTCCGTGTGCAGGAGAGTGTCCTGGATATCATATTTGTTTTCTAGCTTTGGTGGTAACAAGGAGTTCGGCCATGAATCTCTTGTTCTGTCGAATTTGGTTGAACTTGTTCAGCTATAAGTGCTCAAAGTAGGGGATCAAATGATTCCTGTTGCTGAAGTGCTCTGATATCTTCTGTCTGGTCTGCATGCATTTGTCGAGAGATGTCGACCATTTGGCGGTGCTCTTCTGCATTTGTTCAATCGACTTCCTCAACTCTGGCACCTCATCATGGAGCATCTCATGCGGGATATCCTGCATCGATTGCCTCATTTTTAATTATTAGATGCACATGGTCTTCGGCTTGCTGCTCCTCAACGTGGATAGTTTTGAGTCTGCTCGGCTGCTCTTCAGGAGAGTGTGCATATTCTAGCGAGTGCCTCTCAGATAAGGATGACATGCTCTCGCTAATTGGCTGCTCGTCTTATTCAATTCAGTTTTAATCTCTGCACATTTTGCGGTGTTTTGCAGATTGTGGCGGGTATTATTCCAGCAAGCTGCCGTTGCTGCTGTTGTTGTCGTTGCTGTTGTTGTTGCATTACGATGAAGGCCATTGCTATCACTGACATCTCGATGGCCGTTATTCATTTTAAGAGTGCCGACATCCCTGGCTTTTTTTTTTGCATTATTTTGTTTATGATACTTGGCATAGAGCAGACGATGCTGCTCCTTCAATGCAACGGACTTCATAGGCTTATGGATGCATGTTTGCATGATTGACAATAAGATGTTATTATGCGTTATATTTGCAATGAATAAATGACGCTGCATAATCACACTTGTTTATATTTCTCACAACAATAGTTCTATCTAACAACAGTTCAGTTGCTTTTAATCCACAAAGTATTCTAATCAGACTTTTCATTCAATATCATCGCATCAATTAGCATGCCTAGTAAGATAATTAAATCTTGTATAAATACAGAGCCTTCTTCGCGACACCATAACATAAATATAATGGATTAACAACACCCACGCACAACCCATTCACTT
Source organism: Brachycentrus maculatus (assembly GCF_059751285.1). Classification (NCBI taxonomy): domain Eukaryota; kingdom Metazoa; phylum Arthropoda; class Insecta; order Trichoptera; family Brachycentridae; genus Brachycentrus; species Brachycentrus maculatus. Next base: position 43,812 of record NW_028282351.1, on the reverse strand, counting down.
TCAAACAATACTACCCCACCCAGAAAAGATGTACATTATATCAGCCAGGACTCCGAGGAACAGTCCCATCAACACCACAAAAGGGTATGGAAGCAACAGTCGGATAAGCCGGATAAGCCGGATAAGGCAGAACCTCTCGAGTTCATGCACAACTGGAACTTTATCGATGACCTCACCCACGAAGATGTGTCATAGGAAATTGGGAAGTGGCAGTTCCTCAAGGAACTGTACAAACACAACTCGGCTGAAAACCAGTGGAAGCTGATAGAACTATTCATGAAGGTGCCGAGTGAGGGGGATGAGCCAGGCTTTATTTACGGATTCATGGATGAGACTGAAAATTCAGTGTTGGAGATGCCCTATTGGATAAAAATGGGTAGGACCAAAGACCCGCAGCCTCAGAATCGAATCTTTAAATGGTAAAAGGACGACAAAAGGAATTTTACATAAATTTTCACTGTGCGCAGCCTGTACAACCGGAAACTCGAAGCACTCGTGCACTCCCTGTTCGCATATGCTCGCAAAGACCGCATCTTAAACGGACATCGCAGGATCGAATGGTTCTTATTCCAGGAGCCAACCATGACTGCAGCTGCTGTGAACATTCTCAACCACATTATGAACAACATTCATGAGCAATACTGGCACCGAAACACAAACAGCAGCTACCTAAAGACTGCCGACCATGCCTCAAACGCAAAGGCCGACCCTTCGAAATTTCACAACAAAGTTTTAAGGGAAATCGATGGCAAGCTATTCGAAACGAACAAGCAGCTTACCGAGCTCCTCTCTCAAACGGGCCATGACCAAAAATTATCGAAAATCCTCTAATCGATTTTCCTCGACTTAAAAATCGAAGTCAAGTCGCCACAAGTGAAAAGCAAACTGAAATAAATTAAGAGTTTGTCAGAAGGCCTAGAATTGTTAGAATGCACGCACTCCCGTTGTGGGGAAGCAGCTCAGATAGGTGCATACAAAAATTCAAGAGAGTAAATAAAAGAGCAATCAGCTGAATTATCTATTAAGCTAATTCGAGGGCCGAGTGTTTGAGGAGCTGAAGAAAATGGATGCAGGTCCCAAACTGAGAATCATTGATACTTCAATATCTCCCTCAACGCCCCAGCCCTTGCTTAAAATCTAAGGAGAAAATGATGCCGGCGATAGTACGGGCAAATAAAAATAAACATAAATAGAATAAATTCAAGGGTAAAACTAAAACCAAAACTAAACAAAGTAATATGAGCAATCAAACCAAAACTAACAATAGCAATAGCAATAATAAAAGGAGCAATAACAATAATAAAATTATTTAAAACCTTCATAATAATAAATTAAGCAGAAGAGCCCTAATAGCTATAAGAGTTATAAGAAGGCTCCATTACCGGATCTATTGTAAAAGCCATAATAAAAGACTTCGTATTAATCGCCTGTGAAGAGCAAGACAAGCGAGGCCCTCGATAAAATAGAACTTTTCAAGAAAAAAAAATATGGAGTCGACTCCAACGGCCACGCAAACAAGAAACCATCAAACGCAGTCGATAATGAGAACAAAAATGATAAGTTTGCAATTTATCTAAAAAATAAAAATATTGGACAGTATGACGAATTAAAATCTTAGAATTAAGAGAACAAATCAAACTAAAAAATGATCGATGGCTCAATTGAAAAGGTATCAGCAGATAAGGCAATGCTGTAGAGTCCGCGATAAAATGCACCAGAGAACAGAAAGTAATTGATTGATCAAAAGGAGGATGATGAAGAGGATTAAATCATTAAACTATTCGGTGCACTCTCTCTCGATGAAAATAACAAAGACGAAATTCCTATTGAATAAAGTGAGAATATCAAGATAACTGAATCCCTGAACTCTCAATAAACGCCTAAGCCATATTCTGGCACAAAGCAACCTGAACTCGAGTAGGTAGAGCTCGAAGAAAGCATCAATATAAATATAAATCGAGTAACAAGCATCTGCCCAGCTTCTCATACCATCTCTGGGTCACAAAAGTAGACGACTCGAAGTCCGGACTTATTACCAATCAATGAGGGCTAATCGAAAATGAACCAATACAAGCGAAATAAGTCTTCATGCAAAAGTAAAGTGAGCCAACACTTACCAGAAGTAGAAGTGAGCCAAATGTAGGTCAAACAAATCAAGGATGAGTATACGCTGAGAACTTAATAAGCACGAAGAAAGGCAAAGGAGGAAGAATATAATGGGCAGGCTCAGGAAAACAAATAACCAAATGAAGAAATGCAAGCTAGCTCCAGTTTCGGGGCAAGTCGAAACTGTTAAATTGGGTGATTTCATCCATTTATCATATGACGTTAAATTATCCATATATCATAAGGCTTTTCAGCCTGGTTTCTAGATGTCGTTTAATATCTTGGCTCACAGATGCCTTTTTGATTTGCCCTCGGCACTCCTTCCTCATTTATGCTCTATATTCATGATTTCTCATGAAGCTGTTTGGTCGCTCGGGTCTGAAAATTGAAAAATAATAAAAATTCAAAATTAAAAAATGAAGAAATTTCCCACCAGCTATTTTTTTATTCCGAAGTCTGCTCCGGCGATTCAGCATATATACTCTATATTGCCACATGTTATATCCCTTACTCCATGCAAGATCAAACATTATTTGCAGAATATTAATTTAGAATGTGAGAAACTTTCAAATTTTAAGAGGATGAACTTGCAGCTGCATGTATAGTTGGTTTTTTAAGCTGTGCTTCAGCCGTATCTAAAAGTTTTATGTTCTGGTGCCAAAGTAGGCTTGAGAATAATATTTATAAAATGCCTATAGACAAAATAATATTTATTGCGAATTCAACAATAAACAACAATATGACCCCAAATCTCAAACGCTTACTGCCCATTTGCACCATTATTATTTTATTGATTTTCTCTGGATTCTGCGATGATTATGCTGGCAATCATGTTGGAGATACAGAAGATGGCAGTTATGTTGAAGATACAGAAGATACAGAATAAGACAGTTATACCGAAGATACAGACCATTCTGACAGATAAAATCCTCCAGAAACAGAAGATGATCAACTTTCTATATAAGCTTGCCAAAACATATGCACTTCCTGTCAGTCAGCATGCTAAACGAGACATCGACAGCTCTCCCGAATGAAGATTGTATTAATCATTAGCATCGTTGTGCCAATAGTCGGCCTCTTCATCATTCTCCTCTGCTGTTGTTGTTGCTGCCGATCCAGATTTGCAACAAGTAACACTATGCGAAAATAAAGGCTCAAGAGAAAGGCAACACATGAGGGAATGACTGCTGATTAGTTTGAGCAAGAATCTCACATGTTTGCCTGCATTTTCTTGCCCTAAAACAAAGATCGATGGGCATTGACTCATGTCCCACGATGGAATTTAGATGAAATAAGATTGGAAGGCTGTTATCATAATCAGTGAAGGAAAGTAGTTTGAGAAAAAGATATTCATTGAAGGAAGTGATGATTTGGGGGCATGGAAGGGAGAGGGCTACTTTACCAATACAGTAAAAGGCATTGTTGTGTGGTTTAGGAAAGATTACAACGAGGACGTGATAGCCAATACCAATAAAAAATAGACCCTAATCCACTAATATGTAAAGTTAGAAGACAGTATATACTCAGGCTAATGGTATTCCACAAAAAGTAATGCAAATACAGGAGTTTGTTCAATTTTGGCAAAAACATGCATCCCTATTTCAGAAATGTACAAAGATAATCGAACATGAACAGCTTCGACGTCATTCAATATACTGAAAATAAATGATTCATAATCTTTGCTAAATTGTAATAGTTTCCTATTATATGATACACTATCAAGATCGGATTCACGGGGAATTCATATTTGCTGGTCTTTTAATTCTATGACTTGAGTCTAATTCTTTTCGATTGACTCATCAGGCTATTTTTCCCTTGTCCTTCTGAATATTGGGGAGAGGAATTTTTATTCTAAGCCAATGATCGAGCGCCGCATCTCCTTTTGATTGCTTTACTACTTTCCGGGGTTCTGTTCTGCCCTGGCTTTGCTGAGATGTTCCCGTTCTGACATTTTGCTGACCCTGAACATTCCACAATCCCTAAGTTATATTGAATGTACTCTTCGTCCTCTTTTTATTCGTCAGGATCTTGCATTCCTGTCCATCTAATAAAGTTTTTCAAAAAAGTAGACCCCATTATCGTAGTCACCATAACGATCACCAGAGCCATGGTTAAGATAAATTTCTTGTTCTCAGTTTCAATCTGCAAGCAAAGGGCAAATGCGATGACTCCCCTGCTCATTCCGCCATACCAACAGACCTTGAGCTCTTGGTGGTTCATTGGGAAGGGTCTTTTCACCAGCTTGTAGAGGAGAGGCATGCTATAGACCATGATCGCCCGAATGAAAGGCATCGCTATTAGTATCGCAATAGCCATTAAGGCTGCCTTCCATTTTCCCTCGATTGAAAGAATCGACGCCCCAAATATGCAAAAACGAAGGCTTAAGCAATATAGCTGACAGTCTAAAAAGCCAACCCTGTTCCACTCTTCGATTAATCCGAAATATTCATAAAGCAGTAGTGCCCCATGATAATGGCACAAGTGATTAAAGTAATGATTCCCGACAGGCCAAGCAGTTCACCCATCAAGTATGTAAAATAACCTGTGAGCAAAATTAAACTTGTTTACTTCAAAGGGTATTTGTTAAATGATTCCACGATTTTAAAGAGATAACTGAGGCCAAACCCAGCAATTGCTCCGAAGGCCACAGAAAAAAAGAATAAGTAAGCGAAATCAAATGTCATTTTCAGGACAATATTGAGTGTAAATTCACCATAGTCGTTTATGTTCAGTCCTTGGATAGTCCGAAATAAGATAATGGCGACAGCATCATTAATTATGCCTTCCCCAAAAAGTACAGCATTTAGCACTGGATATTTTTCGGCCTTAAATCGAATAGAATCGTACCTTCACGAGCGCCATCGCTGCAACGGTGTCAGTGGCACATAGAATGCTACTGATCATCATTATTTCCTCGAGCGTCAATGTCTGGAAAATGAAGCTATTTATAAGTAAAATGACAGCGGTGATGCAAACAAAGCCGATGATGGTCCCAATAATTCCTAAATAGGCGGTGACAGTAAAATTGTCAAAGAACAACGATTTGCGGAGACTGTACCCTGCTGAGAAGATAATCGGAGGCAAGATGATGGTGAAAAAGATTTCGCCTGAGAACTAAATTTGCTTATCAAGGCCCTATCATTGTAAGAGACAGTACATATTTGGCAAATACGGCTGTTAGAGCGCCTGTGAAAATTGCCATCGTAGATTCATGCAGGTAAGGAATCTATAGTATAAATATTGTTACTTTTTTTGACTCGATGAGATGCGACGTCAAAACGTACAGTATTAAGATGATCACAAAAATGAAGGCTTCAAGGGAGAATGTCTCAGCCATTATTGCTCTTGCTCTGTATAAATAATAGCGTACTAAATACATCTGATTGAATATTAAATTTACTATAAATGAATATATGTTGTATCCTCTGCTCTATTCTACTCTTTCTGAGTTAATCCTTGATATAGTTTGAAGGAGTAGAAATTCAATCATAATTCAAAGAAAAAAAGACCAGGAAATATAATCTGCATAAATTGATGTATTGTTCCTTTTCAAATAATAATCATTTTATCATTCGGATAGTTAGTAGAGGAAGTTTATTCGATTTTGGATATCTGTGAGCACATTCCACACTCCCGCAAATGAAGCATCTATTTTTTCATATATCTCTGCTCTCAGCTCATTTCTTTCGACTTATAGTTTTTAGACCTTGGATAGCACGTGCAGATACCATTTATTTGCCTGTTTCAGCCATCGATTTGATTATTCAGATATTTATGTGATTTTCGACTCAATCAGCATCTGCGAGGAGATATTCGAACCATCTAAATCCTCAAGCACTTTGAAACCAAAGTTTTTTATGTCCACAATTGCCGTTCGTTTTCCCTCTCAGGTTTCCAGTTTAAAACTAAAACCCATTTTGCTCTATCTCAGAGTTGCTTTAAATCACATGGTTATTCTTACTCTATATTTTGCTGTATTAAAGTATTTAATTCACAAGCATCTCTCGATCGTGAGAAATTCTCCTCCTCTTTGCTTCATTCCTCTCCTGATTTTCATCGAAGTAGATATCATCATTTTTCTACTTGCATTGGCTCATTTTGAAACTTCTTGCTTCTTTATTAATTTGAATCCCTCAGTTATCTTTCAAGTTTTTCTATTTTTGAGGCGAGTTATGTGATTTGAGTCTGAAACTCTTTGAGAGTTCGGTCATTGTTTTCTTTGAACTCTTCCATTTCAATAAGAATGTGTGAGTTCAGCTTTTGCTCGACTTCAAACATTTCTTTCGATACAATCTGATCATGAAAGGAGTGAATCGTTTCCGAAATTTATGTGTATACAGTTTCCAGAGCAATTAAATCGCTTTTCTACTTTTACTTTAATTTTTATTCTTCTTCCCTCCTTTCGTCGATGTCTTGAAGGTTATTCGTTTCTGCAGTTAGATGAGATGCAGATGAAGACTGTTGTAAAGCATCATTAGGTTGCATGAACTGTGCCCTTAAATCACTCAATTCTATTTTGCTTTCGAGCAATAGTTCGCCATTATTTTTTTAGTTTGAGAGTTCTGCGATTAGATTTTGCAGTGATAATTTGAGGGTGGATGTGTTCTCGATTTATTACTTAATGATTGAGGAGAGGAGCCTTCGAAAATCAGGGTTCTAAAGGATTTCCTTCACCTCGAAGCAAGTATTTTTTGGGGTTTCAAGGTCTTAAATCATTTAATTTATAATTAATGTTCCATTTTGTAATTTTGCATTAGTATTTTGATATTATGATGATAAGAATATGCTCAGTACAAGGAATAAGCCAGAGGCTTCGATGCTAACATTTGATAAAAATGTAAAAATTAATCGTAAAATGCTTACCAATTTTTGCAACAAAGCCAAAATGGAGTTGCACTAAGAAAACTAATGTGACTGGAAAAATACAAATAATAATAGTTCTTTTTAGAAGAATTATGTCCATTTCAAAGCACTTTCATTAATATGAATTCATATATCGAATATATGATAGATATTCTTATTTTAGAGCATCAGCCGACTTTGAGAATCATCTTTACAAAATTTTCGAATTCTTCTTTGGATATCTTATTGTCGTTATTGACATCTAAGACCTCTTTGAGCTCATCAATCATTTATTTTGTCACAGTTTCTTTGATGTCTTGCGATTCAAAGAGTTCTTGAACCAAAGTCATGAGCTCATTGCTCGATAAAAAACCATTTTTATCTGTATCATATCTCTTGTACAGCTCATCAACTACATTGTTGAATATCTCCTCTTATCTTGCACTTTGTTCACTCACAATTTAATTTTGATGGTTGACGTAGGCTTAGACTTCTTCTCCATTGACTGTCTTTTGGGAAAAATAATCTTCTTACCGGCCTTTGTTGCTACCATGCCCATCACTATGTTCTGATTCCATGCGTTTTGATTCAGGTTCCAAGTGTTTTTATACAGAATGTTTTGTTTCAACATGCATTGCTTCAATATGCGTTGTCTCAACATGCTCAGTCTCCACATTTTTCGTTTCAATATGCTTTGTTTCCACATGCTCTGCGTCTGCATGATTCACTTCAGCATGCTTGGTCTCCACATGTTTAGTCTCCACATGTTTAGTCTCCACATTGTATGGTCTCAATATGCACCGGCTTCTGTGCTTCAGCTTGGACATGCTTCGGCTACTATTGGGAGGGTGCCACATTGGCTGCGATTTTGGCTGCTTTCTTGGTAATATCTTCTGCATTTCTATGTTAGAGTAGAAATTACTTTGGGTTATAGGCTAATTCATACTTCTTGTCTTCCTTTTTGACATTAAACTTGGAATCGAATTCGAATTTCTTGCCTTTCTCAAGCATTTAGAAGTACTTTGCCCCATACTCAATGATATTGCCGGGCTGATCTCGAAGAATCTCACGAGTGAAATCGGCTAAAATTTCCTGGAATCCAGCAGGAACTGGATACTTCTGTAGGTACTTGCTTGCCATTTATTCAGTATAAGTTATATTTTTAAATTTACAATAATGCGACACTGCATTTTTAATTGCAGTATTCCTATTCCCATAATAACGCAATCAATAATACATAAATTATTGCTCAATGAAAAGCGTGGAAAATAAGAAGGGCAAAATATTCCTATTGATGGGATGCTTAGGCGCAGGAAAGACCACATTCATCCGCAATCTGCTTCTGAATAAGCAGGGGGCCAAATACGCCATAATTCAAAACTAATTTGCCTCAGGATAGATGGGCATCGAACAGCCTTTGATAATGGACGAAAGTGGCACACCATTCAGTAATTTCCTCTAACTCCCGAACGGTTGCATTTGCTGTAGTGCAAAGTAATCGATTTATTGAAACTAATGAAGGAATGATCTGATTGCGAGTGTCGAGTACATTATAAATAACACCGATGTGCGAAATGTGATAGTGTAAACAAATGGCCTTGCCGACCCAGCCGAAGTACACGGGTGCCTATACAGTCAATAAAACAATTTTGGTTCGACTAATAAATGAAAATAAATGCAGAGCTGCATTCAATAATCTCAATCGTGCCTGTAACCCGCTATAAAGCTCTACTAAACGAGTAGCTCTTCAATAAACAGGTAGCATATGCCAATAAAATATTGCTCACGTTCATCGATCAAGTGCAGAACCAAAGCGAAGTTGAATAAGTAGAGTAATTCATTCGGAAGGCGAACTCGAATTGCATCATTTCAAAGTATCACTATAAATATTGTTAGAAGCCATTAGTATGACGTTGCGTAATTCGTGAAGGGAGAGAATATGTTCAATTTATTAGATCTCCTTAAATCAAGCCCCAGTCACCAAAATGAAAGCAGCCAGCATCATAATGGCATACAGTCGATATTCATCAAGGGCTACACCCATGAATAGGAATAAATCAACGAGTTTTAGCGCAGGGTTGGCATCCTCTTATGGGACAGTGAGTTCAGTGCGAGCATCATGCGAATCAAAGGTGCAATTTGCCTCACATAGTCGAAGCTGAAGCCGTCTTGCATATACTAGCTGCAAGGGTATGATAAATTGTATCCATAGAGTGAACGAAGTATTCGAAATAAAAGCAAGTAAGACCCCAATTTAGGCAATAAAGGGCGAAACACGGATTCTAATCATCGGCACAAACTTACAATAAGCCAAAATTCGCTAAATACTCGAAGTGACCCCAATAGCCCTTGCAGAAAAGTGATCATATATAAGCAACTCATATTCGAAGATGAGGGAACTGGAATAATTATAAACTTCTGCTTCTCCCATTTTTGCAACAGATGGTTGGTTGGGATACTTTAAATTTAATTATTGCTTGTATATCATGATTGTAGGTTCATTTTGCTGGTTTCGCATTCTTCTTGGGGTCCTTCTGCACTGGCGGGTCAGATGCGCCACCCATGTTTATTATGTTGATTTGCTACTATGTCAGGGCTGCAAACTTTATTGATGGACTCTTAATGGCTGGTCCTGTCAACTGTTCCCCGAATCTTGAATTGCTGGAGGTGAGAACTGCAGGTGGAACAGTCTTATGCAAGCGAGTGCCCACGAACTTAATCATTGGTTGGTAGCCTACATTGAATGCAATCTTATTTGTCAGTCGAATCATCTTAATTTATTATGTACATGCAATCATAACAGGCATTATTAGAAACAACAGCTTAGAAATATCGAACTGGCAACAGCAATTTGTAAAGTATATACTCAAATTATGCAGAAGGGATATTAAGTTAAGATGTACGATCGCGGAATTTGTTCATTTTAGATTATTTTATGAAGGCTATTGCTTGATTGGTTTTGAGAGTATTCGAGACAGCTTGAATTATAATTAAGATGTATGGTTCTTTATGGTTATTTTCAGTTGATAATCATTAATCATCAGGTCATTAGGATTATTTCTGTGATTGGCTTTTATCGAGGATCTTGGGCATTGTCGGGAGGGTCTGACTGCAAGGATAGTAGAAATTCCACATATAGGCCATTGGGTTCATGAAGCCCATATAGTCTGGGTTCGAGGCCATTTCGTATCTATTTTTGTGACTGGGCTCTGACAGAAGGCAAATTGCATTCTCAGAGAAATTCCAACAGGCAGATTCCGATTATTTATTTATTCTTCCTCGATCTTGATCGGGGTTTTTATTTCAGGATTCTGCTAATCTTTTTATACTTAGGATTCTACCTTATTCAACTTTATTTTGCGGTTTTTAGCTGGCTTTGCTACTTTTTTCTATTTGAGGGACATCAACCTTGGGAAAGTACGCACCTAAATCATCACTAATATTACCTGCTGGTTCACGATGTCGATATGATAATGATATTTGGCTCGAGCCCATGCAATTTTGTCACTGATTTGGTCTAGCTCGATCCGAGTGCACTTTATCGATTAACAAAAATGACTAAATATCTCGTAAAGTACTTTCGAAGTTCTGTGTGTTCACAGCTCACTGTCCCTTTGAAATAGGCATACTTCTTCCCAAACATCGTGTTTAAGAGTCTGCGGAAGTTGATGCTATCAAATTTATCTTTGTCCTTGCTCTTTTGCTATGAGGACCCCTCATTTTTACTGATAACAAATTTTTAGAGCAAGCCATGCAGCAGAGCCGATGTCTCCGAGTCGGAGGATGTGCATAAGGCACAGTATAATTCGGGAGAGACCTTTTTTTGGTTTAGGCCCTCCCTTTATGACATTGTTTCTTTCCATTCCAAACTTTGATTGCACTTTAATTATAATGTCAGTAATAAAGTACAATACTTAATTCTTAAAATAATGGACTTAAATATAGCGCTAAAAGCCAACCCGGATATCAAAAAAGATGCAATTTAATTATCAAACACCCCATTTTATTTGTAAACTTAGTTATGAGTTAAAAATCTCCTTGACATCCTTGACAGAATAAAAAATCATTGACTCCGATACAAAAGATCAATTATCTCTTGCACACTTCCTTAAATTACAAAAATCAGAAGTAAAGATGATAATTTCTTTCTAAAAGCAAGCCTAAAAATACTTTAGCTTTGCTTTTAATAAAAATATAGATTACATTATTATTGTATTTTTATAATTTTTAATTCAACTGGTTCATCAATTTCGAGCAATTTGACCTATAAAATATATGTTTATTCTACTTATAATTAGCATTTGCATTCATTTATATTTCATTTGCATTTCATTGATTACAAATGCAACAAATGCTTAATCAATTTTTCATTTACTTAACAACTGTAGCACTTTCGTAAGAAGAACAGGGTTTGATCTAACTCTTTGGCTCTCGAGCTTGCTTTCGTCATTTGATCTTTATTCAGATCGAAGCAGATTGTTGACTCTGCTGCTCATCTATATGACCCTACTGCTCATCTATATGATCCTGGGATATAGATATGATTCTGAGTATATAGATATGATCCCTGAGTGCCTGAGAGCCGATGTAATTAACAATAGGCATAACAAAGCAGTACGAAAACATAACAATAGAATATAAGACAATATAATCAAGAATGCGATAGAATTGGGTATAATGATTGTGATATTAAATTAAAATAAGAGATTGCTGATTTAAAATAGATTCTCTGGTTATAATCATCAGTATTTATCTTGAGCTCCAGGCAGTGTCAGCTCCCTGAGCGCAGGTGGATGGCTTGTCATGTGAATAGTTTGCAGTCTTCTATTCAATGCTTGCCCATCTTTCCTTAGAGTTACCCAAATGATTGAATTTAGGGCGGGCCTCGAGATCTTTAATTATTCTTAACTTTTAGGTCATTAGAAGTGGCTTGATCTCCTGTGAAGTCCAGAATTTATGCTTTGAACTCGGAAGCGGCTGATACTCGACTGAGTCCTGCATACCTTTTGAATTTACGGTAGGAAACTGAAGAACTTTTTTTATTAGAGGACTTCAAACTTACAGGGTAAATACTCGGCGCTGATGCTGCACGGCTCAAAAAAGCAAGTTGCAATGCCAACTCATCGAATCAGGCCAAGAATTTCCCAAAGCCAATAATTTTTATAATGACTAATTCATAATGACTAACTCATAATGACTCATTCATAATTAACACATCAGTCGCCCATTATATTATTATTTTATTCATTATTATTAATAGCACATCACTCATTATTAAAATCAAACTCACATCCCAATGCTATCCTTATATTTTATTAGTGGAAATAACTGAATTTGTAGTTTAAAAAGTTCATGTTACAGAACATACTTTGCAACTAAGTCTTGAGACCGTCTGATCGGCATTGCTTCGTTCTCAACTGATAAATTTGAGTTGATATTATTGTAGATTGTAAGCTGCTTTAGAAAATTGTGTGAATGAAGATAGAATGCATTTCGATTGGAGATCATCCGACACATTTTCCAATCTTAAACAAATTCAACTACATCTGCAGCCTTAAAGCCATTGCTTTGAATGGAGGTGAAGAATTTTAACAGTTATTGCTATGGCTTATTTTAATATTTGTTCATCAGCAAGTATCGGGTTTAATGTTAAAATCGGAAATAATTGCGAGTCAATCAAATTCAATTGTCATAGTGGCTCAGATTAATTTATCCGATAAGCCATAGGCATTGCAGATTTGGTTAAAGTCCGTAAAAAGGTGAAATTCGGAAGGATATTCATCCTGTTAGCTTTATGCATTCAATAAGGTTTATAAGTTCTAAACTTAGAGACAATTGCCCAGGTAACTTCGCATTGCTACTGACTTGATGATTCTTTAAATTAGTTTTATGCTTTCTATTTAATTTTCTGGTTTCAATAAATAATCAGCGGTATGAGTACTCACAAGCAAGAAAAGAAGTCAGTGCCCAAGAAGCATCATCCTGCTCCTGGCAATTCACAAAACTCATTTCAATCACTGTATGCTTCTTATGCATTTACTCATAAATTGGCGGGACTATCATTCGATGCCACATCCTCGCCTCTGCAGTGCTTAAACATTATCGCAAAAAAGTACATTGTTCGACAGATAAACTGCCAAAACAATGACAAGATAAACAAAATGATTCTTAGTAACAGTTCGATTAAATAGGAAAGATAAGAGAAAAATCACAACAGAGCTACGCTTATTCTGCACATAAAAGGAGTATATGTGTAGACTTTATAGCCATCCGACTGCCATCCTGAAGCTACGCTCGAATAACGAAGACAAACACTCCAAGAACACCAATAGCAGGCTCTGCTGCATTCATATTAACACCAATTAAAAACTGGAAGTCCTGCTCAAAAACTACCGCAGGCATAAAATTGCTCTCTGCAATAAATTGGCACGGTGCTCATAGTTCGAGAGAGAGAGGTCTCAGCTCAAACAGCAACAAGCCAGGCATAAAAACCGAGAAACAGTCGATGCTCCCATCGAGAACATTTTGGATGACTCCGAGTTCTGCTTGAAAGCACTTGTTCATAAGATCGATGACATGATTAAGTACGATTATGAACTCACCGGCATTCCCAACATATCGGAGAGCCAAAACGCTGTTATGTCTGAAAATAAGGAAAAGTGTATAATAAAAATGCAAATAGATAGATACAACTAAGATAAATAGTATTGTTTACTTTTTGATGGCATTAATGAAGAGTTTACCAATACGAACACCCAGATCAACATCCATGAGGAAATAAGATTCACTAATGGAGACTAAATATTCTGTGAGGAGGCTCGCAAGATTAGTAACATCAGTTATTCCAAAGAAGAGAGCAATGCCATCGAATGTAACAATTTAATCAGAGGCAATTTGAAAGGGCAGGAAAAACTTATGGCGGGTCTAAGTAAAAAATCAGATTATGAGGAAGATTAGCGACGATTACTGAAGGATGTCAGAATGAAAAAAAATATAGGCAAAAAACACCCCAGTGCGAGATTTTAGTTCGAAAGTGAGCTCTGCAAGCTGCAGTCTACTGAGCCAATTTACCTAAAATTAGACAGTATGACAAATTAGTATGGAATTATGAGACAACTGCCCACTGAGGCGACCATTCGTCGTAAGAACAACGAAAAGCATCATAAAGTAAAGCCATCCCCCGAAAATTCAAACTCCACAACAAAGAACTCAAAGAGCAAATCAAAGCTAAAGGAAGACAACAATGCTAATAAAAAGGCTCGAAAAGTGAAGGAGACTCCTTACCAAAACCTCAACGAAGAGAAGACTCCTCGAAAGATGAAAAATATAGCATAAAATAGCAAAAGTAAAAGGCAACTGCGAAAGTGATGGTTTTATATAAATATTCTGCAAAAGACTGATATATAATCGAAAAAGATATAATAAAAATCAAAATGAGAATATGTAGAAGGAATCGGCATCGGTTGTAATAATTCATATATTCCAATTCGGTATTTACTCATTTCCACTTCAAAATGGGATGCGAACAATCGAATCTCCTCGATTCCTAGAATAATATGGGAAGTTCGATAAACAACCAGTCAAACATTCAACTGTCCTACCGGCAATTTGTGATGAACACTCGCGGATAGATATTTCAGTTTTATCATCTTTCTTCTTTATTGCACAGGAGTGACACAGCCGTTATTCGAAAGGCTGTGCATCGGAAAAATAACTGCGCGCGAGTCTGTAAGATAAAGCCAATTCGAAGCTTACCCCAAATAAACGGGCTTAATGAAGTTGAGCTGCTGAAAAATCTCGATCATCCGAATATTGTTAGGATTCATGAGTACTTCATTGAAGACTAAAGTCTGTACATAATTTTAGAGAACATCAAGGGCAAGCCTTTGGTGAAGTTCTTAGCTGAGATCCAGACTCTTTCCATCACGGATACTCTTAAGATCATGAGGCAACTCCTACTTGCCATCAATTTGATGCATTCCCAAAAAATTGCCCATAGGGCGATCAACCCCAACCACATCCTCATATAATAAAGCGAGGACAATTTCTATGTCAAGCTCATCGATTTCAACTGGGCTCAGTAGGTCGACAAGCCTAAATTAAAAAATATCAAACCCTACTCCTAAAAAATATTCAACAATAAAAAATAAAATGACTTCCTCCTCGAGCATGATATCTATTGTTGTGGCCTTATATTCATTATACTGTTGGGAGGCTATCCATGTTTGTGCAAAGTTCGGGAAAATGAAGAATAAGCTATTAATTAATTTATGAAATCCAAATAGTAGATTCAGGCTTATCGCCCACTTATCCGAAGCATGGTCCAGCTCAATCCCTAACTAAGGCCCAAAGCCCTGGAAGTTCTCAATCATACTGCTCTGACGAATATTTAGAACGATCGAAATTAGTCCTTTTCGATTCTCTTCAATAATTTGCTATCCTTTAATGTAAATTGTGCCTAATGATAGATGCAAGGCAAGCTGAGGTCGACTCTGTGGATGTTCGCGACCATAAATCTCAGCAGCTTTTAAAACAAATTCGAGTTTGTGAATGAGTTTTATAACCTTGACACAAACCAAGATGGCAAAATTCAACTCCATGAAATGGTTGAAGGGCTCAAAAATACGTTCAACCTGAGCTAATAGGCCGCTTAGCAGAAAGCTTCCCTCATCTTCAAAAATCTGGATAAGAATGTGAACGGCTACTTGGACTTTTATGAGTTTATGCTTGGAGCATTTTCTGTTGGGCGCGAACTCACAAACTAGGAATTAAAATTTCTATTTCGATAAATAGATTCAAATTGCGATGGAGTCATTTCTGAAAAGTAGCTCTATGAGGCAATCCAAGATTTGTAGGAATTTAACCTACTGGACAGGAATGGGAAATAACTTAATTTCAACGACTTTAAGAAGCTCATGCATAATTTCATCAAGAGAATATCTTACAATGAGTGATCTGCAGTGATGATTATTATACTACTTGATTTATTTCCTTTGTTTTAGTCTTTGCATTGTCAGCCTCTTTCTACTCTACTCTAACTTATTGTATCCCTCTCCTGAATGAATGATATACTGTCAGAAGGATACTTTATCTCTATTCTTATCTTAACGGTGGTTTCAAGGCTCTGCTTATCTGATTAATATATTGTCACATCATACTTTATTTATTCTTTTGCCGAAACAGAGCTTTCTGGTTATTTATTGAATTTCTCGAGGACGTTAGTTAGCCCCTTAACTTTTATTATAATTTAATTAATTTTGCTTTATTTCATTAATTAAATTAAATTTGATTTACTTTATTCTATTATATCTACTTACTAATTTATCTTCTTGCATTTCTTTACTTTCGCCCATTCGTTTTGGGATTATATTTGCCAAAATCGCGAAAATTGTATGCCATAAAATAAATGGGGGAGTTTCGAATCATTTTATCATTAATTCAATACTCTGACCCACCCGAATGGGTCCTTCATTCTGCCCTATTGGATCGCTAAAATTTATTAGAATATTTCGTAAGTGAGTTATCCCGCCTGCTTTTCGCTGTTAACAGGAATTTAGTAGTCGACATTTTCATAGGATATCTTATTGACGGGGCTCACAATGACAGCAGTCCCTGAGCAGAAGCACTCCAAGAATTCTCCCTTTTTGTGTTTAGCCAAGAGTTCTTCCATCATAATGACTCGCTCCGTAACTTCGTAGCCCTTGTGCCTGAGAAATTGCTGCATATTAAATAAGGTACGATAATAGAGTCCCGAGTGATGCCAGGGAGCACAAGATCTTCGAGTGAAGGGGTAATTATCTATTTTCGACCTGTTTCACTGTTTCGAATGACGAAGAAAATGTTCGAAGTTCCCACTTCTCCGATCTTTCCCTTGTATAAATAGAGGACTTGCCCATAACCCTTTTCTATTGCTTAGGTTTGAGCCAAGATTGTAGGGCCGTAGTTGCTATAAATGATCAGATACATACCCCCCAACTTTGTTCGACCCAGTCCCTCCTGGGGCACTCCTGATCCTACTCAGATCACAAAACAAGGAGATCGGCTTGAACCCTGATCGATAATAGGGGCCGACAGGGGATGCTGCTATTATGATTTGAGATCGCCCTGGATTCTTGAACCCGAGAGAATTTTCCATCGCAATGTGAAAGGGTCGGATATAGAGACTATAACCTTTGTAAGGGGGGATCCAAGTTGACTCTAACTTGACATACTATTATAAAATCTTGAGCAACTCTCCACCGTCGAAATCAGGCAATGCGATTCTAGTCGAGGAATGTTTAAACCGCATCATATTGCACTATGGTCGAAACAGCCTAATTTGACCAGATTCATTCCTATAGGCTTTTAGCCCTTCATAGCACTGCAAGCCGTAGTGCATCACCGAGCTAAAGGGATGCACCAATATATTTTGAAATGGCTTAATTTAGGGAGTGCCCCATATACCTTTCTTAGAGAAAATAGACACCATGTGATCTGTTGGTTCCTGCCCAAACGCTAACTACTTGAAATTTATTTAGGGAGCAGTTCGCTTATGAACAAATGTTTTCACTAAGTGATTAGCCTAAATGAATGTTAGTATTACATAGAAAGTGTTTTATGACTTTAACTTGATGGTCTGATAGTAGCTCGTGAAATGGAATCCATTAGATCTCATTAATATCTTCATTGTTGCTATTTAAATAACAGATAATATTAATTCTATTTTCATATTAGCTCTGAGTTCGTCCAGCTTTCGCAATATTCTTTGGAATTTAGAATAAAGTATAGTGAATCATCCTAATGTACGAAGAAATCGAATCACAAATGCAATCCAAATATCTGAGCAATGTCTCAAGCAATAGAGGGTATCCTTCGAGTGCACTCAATCATGCAGTCCGTAAAAGCGAACAAGTAAAGGAAATGATAATGATGTAGTTTTTTTAGTTGGTGAGGATCAATGAGCATCGAGCAGCATATGAATTCGGCAAGAATTTGAGGAAGAACAATGAGTCGACAACTGCGATTGATAAATTCTGCAAGTTTATTGAGCTCAATCATATGTGTGTGAGGTCTGAAGCGCAAAGTGAAGTTGGGCCATCAGAAGCGGAATTGCCATCAGAAAGTTAGACATAGACCGAAACATCGTCATCATCAGCAGACAAGCCTGATGAAGAATAATCATTTAAGTCAACTCCGAAACCACTACTAAAACCAAAACTCAGCATGAATTAGATATCAGGCCATAGCATTCCCAATAAGGCACTCCTCGCAATAAGCCGTTCGAATAAGAGTGGAGATCGCAAAATGAAGGCAACCTTCCAAATTAGAAAGGGTTTCTCACAACCAAAGAACCACTCAAACAAATAAAAGCAATCAACTGACAAAACAGCAAATAGCCTGTCGAAGACTCTCCCAAGGAATCAGTTTTTCAGCGAAGCCAAAGACCGAATGCTCGCCCCAAAACTAATAAAAATGACAAATAAGAGCAATAATCTAAGATTATCGTCAATAAACGGCAAATAAAATACCAAAGGGCAACTCACACTGCCAATCCATAACCCAGTTAATAATAAAAAACATGCATTAGTGCCTTTAACTTTAACAAACAAGTAAGGCAGTAGTGAAGCTAACTTAGCTTTGCCTTTGAGAAATGTCAATCTTATCAATATTCCTTTTAATTTCGATTAGTATACTGCCAGTGTCAGGAAGAACAAAAACCTAAATATGCTTCTCATTTGATATTTATGTACATATGCACTCTGACGAGTATTCTGTAATGGATCCAATAAATATGCACTTTAAGGCCAATAAGCAATCCCGAATACCGACCTGAATTTTAGCATAAATATATATCAACAGCAAAATGTCGGTTTTTATTCAGTTTGGAAATAATGCAATACCTCTATATAATGAGCCATATAATATATCACCCGATTATAGTATATACTCCCTCGTTATTATTAGCGAAATATCGCATTAGCAACATATAAACAATGGCAACCAATCCTCTCAATTAAACCATGCAAAGTGGTCATTCCAAACTTCAAATTGCACGCAAAGACTCATAACTATCGGCTCAGTCAGATGACTATGAGATCGAAATACAAATTTAAATGGCGGGCAAGGATGCCAAAATGCATAGGGATTACGACATTAAGTATGAGGACAAGGAGAATAGGATTGTGCTCTATGTGGAGCTATGTCCAGCCGACATTAGCAATCTCATGAAAGATACCAGCAATAAGCCTAAAATAGGGGAACATGGAATACATATCAAAAACTGTATCTTTTATCGGCCAATCTAAACACCGCACTCTAAAATAAAGGGAAATTTTCACATTACTTACATTTCTTACAAAGGAATCACTTTCAATGTGTTTCTGAATAAAGAGACATCGCTTAAATCTTAAAGCGCCCAATTCCCACTCAAATAGAATTAGTTTCTATTTTCGACAATGAAATTAATCTATGATCAGCCTGAAACGCGTGACAACAAAGCATTGTTCACCAATAAATGGTTTGAGACTTCGTTGGACTAGTCGAACTATTCCTGGAGTATAGAGGCGGGCGATGTGTCAAAATTCATCACAAACAATAATAAGCTGCTGCTGATGATTATGTTCGACCGTAAAATCGAGCCAAGTCTGGATTACAAAGGCTTAATTAACGAAGGCAATCTTTGCTATATGAACTCCTTGCTGCAAGTGTTGTACCATTTAAAGCCCCTCCGAAAAATAATCGTCGAACAGCCCAAGAGGAAATAGCCAAAAAAAATATTCATAAAGTATTTGCAATAAATATTCGTGGACCTATTCGTTGGTTAAACTTGCCCTTCTGCCGACAAGCTGCTGGAGCACTTCGACCAGTTCAATACCTACCCTAGACAGCAGCAAGATATCCATTAGTTCATGATCAGCCTATTCGATGGTACATTTCGATTTATCTCAGATTTAGAGAAGTAGTGCCCTGAAACGAAATAGCTCTGGTGCGGCAAAGATGAGGAAATAGTAAAATGCAAGGACAAGCCCTACTAACTCAAAATGGAGCAAGACTTCAATTAACTGCAACTCAATGTCCTCGATTCCATGGGGAACCCGCTCCAGGACATCACTGAGGCCTTGAGGGATCTTTTGAAGGAAGAGCGGATGGATGAGGAGCTGGAGACCGAATAGTTTGGGAAGGTTGTCGCATTCAAAAGTAAGGCATTCATTATTGTATAGGTCGCACCATTGAGTTCCTACCTCCCCTGCTCTTTATGAACATCAAGAGGTACGAATACGACTACAAGCGTAAGTAGCTCAAGAAAATTAACTATCTTCAGTCGTATCCTTATGAATTGAATTTAGATTTCCTAATTCCCGGTTCTGATTTAATATATATTTTGTATGCAATTTTGGTGCACAAGGGTCGGTCACCAAATGCCGGCCATTATTTCAGTTTCATCAACCTCTCCAGCGACCCCAGCGAGCCAGATTTCTACGAGTTCAATGACTCGCAAGTCTACAAAACCAAAACAGAAAAAGTTCTCAATGAATTCACGGGAAGGAAGAAAAAATAAATCTACCTGAGCGAGTAGTATGGGAAATGGATCGAGAGGTAGGTCGACTCAGAAGAAACCGCATACATGCTGGCATACATCCGCAAAGACCGATTCTAGAGTTTTCAAACCACTGAAGCCACACTGCCGACCTGGCATCTTGAGAGGCTGCAGCAGAAGATCACATAGGAAGAGGCCAGGACCAAAATATAGTGCAAGGTCTATCTGCTGCCTCAGTAAAACTAATTCCAGCCTTTCTCAAAGGGTTTGGACTATTTGTAAATTAAGCTCCTCAAGGACACTCCCATCGAAGAGGAAATGGAGAAACTGGTGCCATTCATCAACTGCTAAATCGGCTCCGTTTGGAAAGTGAACATTCGGCATCAGACAATAAAGTATGCAGGGAATAGTTTCGGTAAAAAGTATAATTTCACTCTCAGTCATCACTGCTAATATAAGCGAGGATACCGGCAACCTGACTACTTCCTGATTGTGCCTCCTGAGAAGATGTTAGTTTCTGAGTCTTGCCAGGATATTGGCATCTTGCATGTCGAGTAAATGACTGATGAATAGGTCAAGACTTTTATTACCGTGATTGAAAAGAGGAAGCTCAAGGAAATGATGTAGCAAATGTAGAAGTAAGGAAGCAATTTGACCTATTGTAAAGAAGGCCTTGAGTACTTTATGCACGGTTGGAACGACTATATTTTGATAAAGAAATAGTGATTTTTATTATCTGCTTGATACAGCTCGATTATATTGATGCTTACTTTGTTACATACAAAGTGCATGCACAAGTACATGCTACACATTATATGCTATATATTGGACAACTGAAGTGATGCATACTCATGAGGGTATAATAGCAATGAATATCACATCATAATATATTCATATTAAATCATGGATACTTTCCAGATTTGCATCGATAATATTTTTTTGATCGAAATTCCGATAGATTCATTATTCGATGTGTGCTAATTCAGCCATAATTCAGCCATAATTCAGTCATAATTCAGCTATGGATTGCTATGTACTTAAGCTTAAACACCAAATCTCTGGATCTGAGGAATTAAGGTATTTAGTGCTATTTGATATGTGGCTCGATTTATTAGCAATTATAATTATTGATATTTCTCCAAGATGATCCCATAGACCACAGCCACGAAACCCAAAGAGGAGGGCTTTTGCGGCTATGTCAAAGATGCAGACTACTACTTCGATGGGTATTCCCACTTCTCGATTCATTAGGAGATGCTGAAGGACACGGTGAGGACCAAGACATACATGAACTCCATCATAAAGAACCCGCACCTGTTCAAAAACAAGGTGGTGCTCGACGTTGGAAGTGGAACAGGCATCCTTAGCATCTTCGCAGGTATTCCCCCACAATATTTATAGCAAAAGCCGGCGCCAAACATGTCTATGGGGTAGAGAAGGCCAACATTTACATCCACAGCCGCAAAATAATCGAGGAGAACCAACTAAGCGACAAGATCACCATCATCAACGGCCTCATCGAAGAAATCGAACTCCCAGTCGAAAAGGTGGACATCATTATATCCGAGTGGATGGGCTACTTCCTGCTCTACGAGTCCATGTTCGACTCGGTACTCTTCGCAAGGGACAAATGGCTCGCGGCAGACGGCATGATGTTCCCGGACAAGGCCACCATGTTCATCGCCGCCCTCGACGACGAAGACTACTACAACAAGAAACTAGTAACTGCATCATTAACTCAGGGATTTTGGAATGACGTCTACGGGGTTTCCATGAAATGCATTCAAAAGTGGGTGCTCTCTGAGCCGCTCGTCGACCCCATCGACCACGAGGACATCCTAACCACAAATGAAAAATTCTATGAGCTTGACCTCAAGACCATCAAAAAGTAGGATTTAGACTTTACCAGCAATTTCAAGCTCGAGACTACAATGGCTGGGAAGATCTACGGCTTTGTGACATGGTTCGATTGCGACTTCTCATATGGCTACAAAAAGCTTGTGCTCTCCACTTCTCCTTATCGCAAATCCACGCATTGGAAGCACACCATCTTTTATGTCGAGAAGCCATTCAGCGTAGAAGAGGGAGATAAGATCTGCGGCAGCATCAAAGTCGACAAGGCCCATGACAATATTAGGTAGCTCAATGTCATTATTGAGTACGACCGAATCAGCAAAAGCTAAAATATCGACAAAGTCTCAACCAAACAATATTATAGAATTAGCTGATAATTTATTACTTCTAAATTCTGGGTGCTGTTGCCACGCGATGAATGGATGTGATGCATGTGATTAAGAGATGCGATTATAGGGATGGTGTGATTATAAGGGGATATGATTAAGGATGATTATTATTATAGAATTTGCAGTGATATAACGATGTCCAGCAAGGTACCTATCCGCTTATATTCCTTAGCTACATAGTGCGACCAAGAAAGACATGCTCATAAATGAACAGAGAAAGAAACTTGAAGAATGTAGATATTGTCTGATTTAGTGCGACTGCAGACTGAGTCGGAAAATACCAAATTGCTTAAAATTCAGCAAAAGTAGCGAGAAGTGGAATCCGAGTATCAAAACTAAAAAAACAACATGGAGGATACTCTCTCTAAACTCGCATTGGAAGCCTAAAACTTTATGAAGTAGCAGGTGCGAACCACTCATGAGTTCGAATCTCAAAAGGAACAAATATTCGCCAGTGATCGCAAAAAATAAGCATATTTGAAACAAAAGTAAGAGCTCGAAACCAGAAATAAAAAAAGGAATGAGGAAATCAAAGAAAAATAAGAGAAATTAGCACAAAAGAAAGAAAAGCTCTCCCAAATTCGAAACGAAATAAAAAAGCATCAGATCTACTAAGATTTCTTAAAGTAAGTCAAATCGCTCTCTGAAGATTTCAACACGGGAGAGTTCGATTAGTTTAGTGTGATGACAATACTCGAGCGCTACCGTACCATGTAAAAGAAGAAGCATGAACTGTCTGAGTTGCATCAGCGAATATAAACCGAAAAGTAGGAACATTCAAAAGCAGTTATCCTTTATAAAAAGCAGAAATAGGAGAAGCTTCTGAGCTACACATCCAAAATCAAATAGCTGAAATAAAGCATAGATAATTACAATGAAGAAAATGTGCAACTTGAATCAGAGCTCGAAGGAAAACTGAATGAGAATGGCTAAAAGATGAGAGAACTAGGGCAGATAATCTTTAGCATAAGAGGGCAGTATTTGAGCATAACCGGGTAGGAGAAGGAAAAGTACAACAAAAATACATTGGAAATGCTGGACGTGATTCGAGATTAGCGCAAACGACTCAAGTAGTATCTAGAGCTATTCAACAAGAAGATCGCAGAGGAAAAAATGAAAGTGTGATTCTTTAAAGACAGTCATTCCAATTCATGTCTATTTATCCGATTATAATGCATTATAAGTGAATGTTGAAGAAACTTAGAGAAACAAGGCAGCCCATCGACTATGAGAGAGAGATGGCCCAGAAGCCCCGCAAAAAAATCAAGGCGCAAACATTTTAAAGCACTTAGCCTTACAATTAGTTTCATTGCGAGTTAGGATATGAAGTTAATCATGCACAATAGCCCGAACTTAACTGCTACGAAGAAGATAAAACTGTGAAAAATGCTTAATATGATATTCAAACATAAACTAACTCTTATCGCCGCATGTTCGGGGAAATCAAAGGTGATTTGCGCAGCTTTAGGAAATTGCATTCGCGCTCATAAAATCAAAAATCCCTGAAAACGTAGGAAAAAGGCACTGAGAAGCCCAACGAAGCGAAGACTGTAAAGGATGAAGTGAAGACTGTAAAGGAGGAAGTAAAAATAGTAAAGGCCAAGGAAGATAAAGCAGATTAAAAAATAGTGTTAGAAGCACAGACACTGAACACTGAGAAAGGGAAGAAAAAGAAAGTGAAGCAAGTGACTGTGATCAGTTCGAATTGGCAGGACTTTATGAAACAGGGAAAATAGAAAGTTAGTTCAGTTGCAGGACATGCAAAAGACCCGAAAGTCAAATACTAGTTTGTGGCAATCGATTGCGAATTCGTTCGATCAAATGATAAATAGTGCTTGGCCAGGATTTCTCTCGTGAACTAAAACTGCGATACTCTCTACGATAGCTACGTCAAGCCCTCACTCAAGATCACAGACTATGTTTCGGAAATATCTGGGATCACATTTAAGCACATCAAAAACGCACCCTCTGATGCAACGGCTCTTGTCTAGGCTAAGAAGTTCATGCTCAATAAAATAATCATCGGTCATACTCTTCATAAGGATTTAGAGGTATGTGGGCTCGATACCTGGACTGGCTTCAAAGCCCAAATAGACATTTCTGAAGCCAAGTGCTACGTGTAAAAATAAGGCAAGAGGACATCACTCAAGAATATGGCATAGAGGTACCTTGGGCTGACAGTTCAACAGGGAATCCACTCTTCTGTGTAGGATGCTTATGCCACAATGAAGCTCTTCAACAAAAACAAATTGGCCATCCTGAAGTAGAAAAAACTAATAAAATGAACGTCTGATATGAATATGAATAATTATTTAAGAACAACGTAATTAATCTACGATGAAATATATCTTCAAATACACGCTCCTGACTTACTACAACCCATAAAATAGCCTCTCCCTGAGCCGAAACGACGGCAAAGAGCAACAAGCCATGCTGTTGGACACTCTCCGCAACAACAAATTCCCGCACATCGACAAGTGCGAGTAACTAATAGAGCGATGCCGGTCGTGCGTGGACTAATTGGTGAGCAAACTTAATTCAAGTCAGTAGCAAGAGTAGAAGATGATTATTTGGAATAGTTTCGAGGACTACTTCTCCTAAATGGGAAACAATAATGTCAATAGTAATGTCGAGGAGCTCTACAAGATCTGGGACAACTAAAAGTATCGAGTGATCAAGAAGGTCATATCAGATTCCACAGGCTCCTGCTCAAAGTTCAGTGGCATAAACTGGCAGATCAACTCGAATGTGTCAACCAAGCAGGGAAGCAGCAACCAAATCACTGCAAACCTCGTCCTCTCTATCTACAACACAGTCAATGCACAGACCCAGCACTGCAAGCAATTCATTTAAATCGATAGGGCTGCACTCTAAAAGCTCAATGAAATGCTCTCTAGTTCCTCTCAATTCATGGATACCCATATGCAGTGACAACGCATGCTCATGAGTTTATATTCCTCCTTATGGCGAACATTGTGAGGCGAACGCCAATTAATAACACTTTATTTGAAAATATATTATCAATTCAGGCAGTAGTGGATTCACATTATCCCTTGTTCTTCATCTTCTTCCCATTTTTTAACCTTATCGATGAGATCTTTTATAACTGGGTTCCTCGAACGCATATATTTGCCTTCGTTGTAGGAACAGCTTTTCTTATGGTGGCGGTATCGCTGGCTGTGGCCATTATTTTCCGCCAGCTTTGAGGCTCTTTTTAAGTTGCTATTGAGGAGCGAAGCTGTGCAAGACATTCCTGCGAGTGTCATATCATTGCTGCTTGCCGAAGCAATATAAACAGGAGCGCTGCCCCTATTGGCCATTTCTATGAACTAATCCTCCTGCAAGGCATAAGAATTGAGTTTTTTATGATTGGCTAAGTAATAACTTCTATCATCTATTTTGTTGCTTGCCTGATGCTTGGTGTAGTAGTTTTGTTGGCTCAAGTGTTTCCTTGCAGTTAGGTCGTCGCGCTATTGGCTTCTACTTTTGTTCTTGTTGAGGCTGATCTTCATTTTCCTCATGAAGATATTTGAGATCTTCTTCAGGGAACTCTTGACTTTGGACTATTATTCTTGCTCTTGCATTTTTTTGAGTTTGTATTACTCCTGCTCATAGCTTTTGCGAAGGATTAAGTTCAAGTATTCGTTAGTTTTCGATTCGAGGTTGTTCGAGGCAAAGCGTGGTATTGAATCCGCATTGCTTTATTTCGACTCTGACTTTGGGATTTGGGAACTTTGTGATGATATCATCATGTTCGAATTCAGCTAATTTCTGTTGTATGTCGATTTTTATATAATTGGCCTTGGATTCTTTATGTATTGGGTAAGATTGCTGGACTTGAATGAGTTCAGGGACATCCTTTGCCTTTCCCCTTCGAAGTAATCTTCTGACTAGTGATGCGAGTTGTCGATATAATGCTTAATCTTCTCTGCGTCTGCTCGTTCGACATAGCGAGTCTTCAGTCCGATGATCTGATGCTCATCTCTTGTCCTTAATTTGGAGCCCTTGAGGAGATTCTTGCACTTTGTCTCGCTTTCCTGTTCTCCCTGAAAGTAAAATATCGCATTCTCTTTGGATTTGGGGAATTGGTTGGACTTGGTTCCTCGCCGATTGGTTTATCTCATGCAGTAACCGATAAAATTATTAAATGCTTGCAAGCAAACATGTCACTGCTATTTATATCAATGCCATTTAATGTGAAACAATAATAAAGTATATCAGATCTAATTGTCTATTTAGATGTCCTACTGCTCAAATTAGGGCTTAAACATGTTCGCTTCTTCATTCTCGTCGAAGTCAGGCGCACTTTCATCCTTCATTCTTTAGTTTAGAAGGATGTTCCTCATTTTTTAGTTTGTTTACTTATCGCCTGCTCGATATTCGGTTAAGTACTCTTTCAGTAAAAGGATGGACTCCTTGAATCGATTTTATAGAGATCGGGCATTCAGAACCACAATTATAATCGACTCACTGCTATTGAGAGTGTACATAGAGGCCAAACATGGCCCAGCAGAAGGTGTCACTCCTGTTTTGACTCCAATAAAGCTTGGGTTGTTCAGCAGTTTGTTTGTGTTCTTCCAGCTTATCTTATGAAGCTGCGAGAAGGTACGATTAAAAGCAACGCATTCGAACTCCTTCTTTAAAACAATTTCTTTGAATACAGAATCATTCATCGCAATGGCAGTTAATCTGGCTACATCTTTGGCAGTTGAATAGCCTCGTTCATTCATAAGACCATGCGTGTTGATGAAATTGGTGTTTTTCAATTTGAATGTTTTGGCTGCTCTGTTCATATGGTAGATGAAAAGTTTGTGGAAAGGCTGTTGTTCGCCTGTGTATTCTACTGAAGCCATTGATTTGGGATTGCCTATGCTGAGTCTTAATGACTCTTTTTATCGCAAATACTTTTTCGCGTGATTGCAGTACTTCCGAATCATTTTGCCTCCCCAGCTTCCGAGAGCCACTGCTGCATCGTTGCCACTTGGCAACATGAGACCATGTAGTGCCTCATAAACAGTTAGCGTATCTGAGTAACTCAGCTGAGCTGAAGTGCCTGGCATTTTGGCGGCCTTTTCACTCACCAATATCTTTTCTTCCTTCAGTTTGAGATTAAAGAGCTTTGATATGCAAATAATCAAATAGCAGGTCATTATTTTGGTAATGGAGGCTATTTAAACTCTTTCTTCGCTCTTTCTGTGAATGACTTAAGTCAGCTAATTTCTTGAATGATTATAATGGCAGAGACTGTAACACTGTGCATTTATGTTATTCTTCTGGCTTTTGTAGTTTGTGGTGGCTTTCAAGGTTTTTTATGTTGATTGGATTAAATTGTTATGTGTGTCTACGAATTGCACGGTCGTGATTGTATTTTCATCGCATTTGTCGGCATTTAAGATAATGTTTTTTATGTGTTCGTACTATGGGAATTAGTCTTACTCATATCTTTTCGTCAACTTTCCAGATATTTCCAATCTGCCACCAAAATTCAAATTGTAATACTGGTGTTTTCTATTGTTACTGTTGCTGTTATTTGTATTGCTATTATGATTATTGTGACTGGTATTGCGATTACTATTATTATTGTTACTATTGCTATTATTGTTATTATTACTGTTACTATAGCTAATGCTCTTAGATTCAGATTCTCCTAACTCCTATTTACTATGACAGCCGGGCTCTTAATTTTACATAAGACCGCTGTTGCGTGAAGTTTGTTAATAAGCGACAAGATGCGTATTGTTCGGAGCCCTTAACTATTCGAGAGACTGTTGCTTTTACTTCGTCATACTCTTGTGGGTCCTTATCAGGGCCTTCGCTTCACATTTTTTAATGTCCATTTTGAGCTAGTACCGAGATTGGTTTCCTGTTTTGATATAAAAGCTTTTGCGTTGCTCATACGGCTGTTTGGATTGCTTATAGGAATTCGGGCTTTTATATAGTGCGCTGATATTTCTGCGGTATTTCGATTACTTGAGCTCAGGCACTCTGAATTTATCAGAACAGTCTATCATGAATTTCGAGCTGTTACTGAGATCATTGTATGATTTTGTTTTCATATCGTAATAGCTGCCCCTGCCATAAGGCTCGACTTACTTTTCTCCATCTGCTTTGACGAGCGGGTTTATATACCGAACATTGAATGCTTTTTATTATTTGTTTTTATACTTGAGCTCGAGCCTCAAAGGGATGAACATGCTTTTCTTAGAAATCATTTTCTCAATCGATGCGGCATTGCTTAGTGGCAATTTCGACTTTAGTTTGTATTCGGCGAAGAAGGAGAAGCTATTTTTAGAATTGTTAATCGCGTGAGGCTAACGAGTGCTGTATTTCGTGAATGAGGAATCGGCTGGCTGCAAATTTAACATCAAGTGCAGTTATATGCTTCTGCAGATTAATTTTATTCATGTGTTTACTATAAATTTATAGATGCGATTCGTAGATAAGTGAAGATGCGCATTAAAGATGAAAATCCATTATGAATCATTTCATAGTATTCTGCAGATCTTCTATCTTCCGAATTGGCTCCAATTATGAAAACATTCCTCCCACAAAAGGATGTAAAAATGCTTCTTCTGCAGTAATCCTTTCCTGAGGGTCAAAGCGCAGAAGTCTCTTAACCAGGTCAATGAATAGATCATGGGTTTGAGCATCTTTCTTTGCAAAGCTTCTCACATTTATGATATCGGATAGAGATTTGAGTTCGTAATAATCCTCATTTTCTTCGATTGAATCGGGGTTATTCTATTTATTGCCAATCATTACTTTGATATATTATTTTTGGTTCAATAGCGAAATGGCTTATAATTAGATTTTGAAATATTTGAGCCCGAATTGCGACTTTGAGAGTGCCTACTTGCTGAAGTTTTGATCTAAGTATCAATATCGTTACACTCGACTAACTTCGATATTTTTCGAAGCTGGTCGTAGGAGGATCCCCCAGGGAAGAGGGGCAGGCCGAGATACAGCTCAACCAGTAAGCAGCCAAAGGACCACATATCCATTTTTTAATCGTAAGGCTTCAGCCCAATCAGCACTTCGGGGGCTCTGTAAAACCTAGACTGAATGTAGGTGAAAGGCTGGAACTTCAGAGAGCAAGCCGAGCTGAAATCGATGAGAATGGGCTTCTCGGGCTTCCCTGGCCGAAACATGATGTTTTCGGGCTTGATATCCGAGTGAAAGATGCCAATCCTGTGGATTTTAGCGAGAAAGAGCAGCAGCTACTTTGTCCACATTTCGATCCACCCCATTTCCAAACCTCTAAAATTCGAAGATTCCACTGCATAAAGGTAAGGATACATATGTTGAGCAAACTATTGTCCATCACCTCCATCGCAATGCACAGATGGCCTTCCCACCGAAACCCATCATATAAATTCAGATAATTCTCTTTGCTACCCCCTATTTACTTTTCGGCCTTGCTAATTTCCCTGAGCATTTTGATTTCGATGAGGCCCTGGTTAATATAGGCCGCCTGTTTTTTAATGATCTTGATGGCCATGAGATGCCCCTGGGAGCTGGAGCAGAGTAAAACTTGCCCAAAAACACCCCTTCCCAATAACGACTTGAGAGTATAGACGCTGGCACAATGAGATAGATAAAGTACATATTTTTTTTTTAGTTTACCAGCTCATCCCCCTCATGGAAGATATAGTCTTCAGTTTATTTATGCGGCTTTATCACTATACTCGACGCTTCTATCTCTGCAATGGTTTTTAGCAATATAGGCTAATTTTGATGAGCACTATTTTCGATATGCCCTCCATTTTCGATGATACTGCTGGTGCTATTACTGACGTTATTTTGGATGTTGGCACAATTTGGTATTATATTGAAGGTGGTGTCATTTGGGGGGAGCTAATGGGATTGACAGTGTGCCTATTCAGTTTTGATCTGGTGCCCTGCATCTGCAATGGCCGACACCTATGCTGATGAGCATATTTACATTGTTGGGGTCGTAAAAGTTCTGGGGATCTTGGGATTGCTTGAGCTAAAAGAGTCCTTTAATCATATATTCTGGTCTAATCAACCGAATCTAAATATTATGGGTTCATTATAAATGGGCAAATCCTAATCATATTATTATGCGCACCAATACTTCATGTAGTTTGCTATATTCATTGTTGGGCTCAGGCTGTGTCAATGTCTGCGTTGATTGATGAGCCGAAAATAAAGGGAGGAGATTTTATTTAATGGATTGACGATTGAACTGCATTACAGATTTATATATTATATGAGATTTGTATCTGAAGGATAAGCTGTCGATATGTTGTATGCTGACTCCGACAATTAATATTAATTCAGAATGAGTGCATCAGTTTTTGTCCATTTTGCTGAGACACTTTACTAGTCTCTTCTGATTGATTCTGACCCTTGAGTCAATCCATACTTATACTCCGGCCCCACATACTCCTCTTACTCCCATTTTGCCAATAAAACTCAGGCTTTCACTCTGTTTGCTTGGACTTTCATCCCACTCGATGCCAAGCACAAACTTCTCGTTCATTCTATATCGGAGTTAACACAACAAGTCCAATTCGAGTATAAAATTCCGATCTCATTATTCACATATAACCGATGCATACCTATCATAAGACTGTTCACACATTCCGATTGAATTTTGCGAAGTTCAACCAAATTCGAGATAAAATTAGAACCTATGTGATCAATTATCATTGAGTACCGATGTCTATTTATCGAAGGGCTGGTGCGTTTAATCTCGCTATGTTCTACGTTGTTGTAATGCGATTTCCCGAAATTGCTAAAACTTGGAGATAGGGGAGTTTAAAGCTAACCAGCTCAAAGAGAATACTGCTCATTTTCTTATTTTCTATTGATTTTGAGGATTTTACGCAACTTAATTGCTATGTCGTGGCTTTAATTCATTTAGTCTAAGTAAGGCATCATTTATATATAGCTAATTAGCTTTAATGCTCAAAATAGCAACTCAAAAAATCGTGAGGAAGTAATCTTATAGTAAATTTTAATTTATCAGGAGTCATCCTATATGCTCTGCTATTGCTCAGATATTTCATTCTTTAATGGTTGCTCGCCTGGCATGGATTTGTTATTATCTTCTTCATTGGTCGCTGACTTTTGTTGTTTCTTTCGTTCCTTTAAATGCTTCACCATTTTTATTGTGGAGCTTGGTCGGTGCATTCCTACAGCTCCCTTGATCTTCTTTTGTGGCTCCTTCTCTAAGTTTATCACGACTTGCCCTGGGTCGTCTTAATCGACTTTATTCTTTATTTCAGGCCTAGCTATTTGTTTTTCAAAATCGACATGGCCAAGCACCTTATTCACAGGGACAACAGGATTTATCATAATTGCATCACCCTCTAAAGGTTCGCTATCGATGTCTTTATCGGTATTTATTTCTGGACGATCCACCATTTTTTAAAATTTGATTTCAGCTATGTGTTTTTGAGGTTTTTTCGGATCAATTAGTAAGACATCTCCTTCTTGCACTTCGTCGGGGTCTCGCTATTATTAATCTCTGCCGACCATCTTCTTGAAGTTGATGTCAGGCAGATAGTTTTGAGGCTTTTCAGGGTGCAGAATGAGATTGTCGCCATTGACATCGAACTCCTCTTTCTGAATGGGGTCCATTAATGTCTTTTCTGATTTCTTGCCCATTTAAAATCCTTCGAGGTGCGGATCGAGCACATCATACTTGACATTATATTAGAGTCCATCTGGATTTTTCCTCTGCTATTCTAGATATCTCTTGAAAGCATCGAATTTCGTAGCATAAGTTTTATACTCCTTGAATGTCATCCCAGAAGCAATAAGGACATTTTTTGCGATTTCTGCTCGAACCTTGTTCAGGTCTCCATTGTAAAAGAGCCAATGCTCAGGGAACAGTTCCTTATCCGGCATGTGCATAGGCTTCACATTCGCTGGCTCTTTGTACAGATTCACAGCAACATTGGGGTCTATTGCCTTATACGATGGGTAATACACGGCATCAATCCCCTCTTTTATTTCGACACAATTGTTTTCTCTCGCATTTTTATCAGTTACTTGCTGGTATTTTACCATGCCGATGTCATTTCTTTTTTCGACCTGATTAAATAGGCTGTCGTAGTAGCCGGGCCCTCGATTCAGCGACCGTATCTATTCCTCCGTGAGGAGATGTGGCTTATGCTCTGGGTTGATTATGATGTTGCCCCCGAACTTTTCCACCTCCATCATCTCAAAAGGCAGATAATCGCGGCTGTCAGGCTCAGCAGGCTTTTATTTTTGCTTGCCGAAAGTGAAACTTGGCATTTTGAGATGAATTAAATCGTCTCTTGGGTAATAGTAGTCAGGCCCTGGCTCCATTTCGCTGAATTTAAATGGCTTTGGAGTTGATTTCCGGTAGACTGCGCCTCCAATTACATTCTCGCTGATATCCTTGGAAACATTTTGCTCGAATCCCCCTCTCTCGTAGTTCATTCGGTCAATCAGCATTAGAATTGCGCATCTTCTTTCAGTTCCTGTCATGTTCTTTATATTGAAATACTGTGATCTAAGTATAGGTCCATTAATGTTCTTTTTTAAGTATCTATCGAGTTCCAAGGGAATAGACTTCCAATACACCATCTTTAATCGTTCTCGCAATTACTACTGTCTCTCGATAGAAATCAGCTTTATGTTTTTCATTGTTTTCGGTTTGAGGACTGCTGCGCTTGGAGGCCTCTTTTTTGTGAGGCTATCTTTCGGATACAAAGGAATGCCTTCATATTTCTTCTTTTCTTCAATGAACCGTTTATTCTTTGAAAAAGCGGCATTTTTCTTATTTCTTGAGAGCGCTTACTCGTTTATATAATACTTTCCTGGTCCAACTTAAGAATAGGCCTCGGAATCAGCCGTTAGCACGCTCAATCTGCTTTTGCCAAGATCGGAATGGGCATCCTTGACAATAAGAGGCCCTTGCTTGTTATTCTTTTTAATTAAGTCGTAGTTAGGGTTAAGGATAGTTTGTTCGACTGGGTCTTCCTGTACAAACCTCTGCATCTTAGCAAATTTCACTCCTTTTGCTTCCTATTTTTTCAGTTTTTCAGATACATCGTAGAACTGATCGCAAGTCTTGGCTGCCTACTTCTACAAGGGTTTGAATCTCTGAGACTTCGAAAATGAAGGAGCTTTACCTACATAAATTATAACTAAATACCATAAGAGTGTGTAGGGTCGCAGAAATTATTGCCTTCCTTAATTCCGAACTCGCTCATCGTCATTTGCAACTATCTCGCAACAGTTGCTGAAGTTGTATTTGCTTATTTGAGAGTGGCGTCGAGTTGTGCGAGTAAATCATCGAACATCTGCGTTTACTTTAACTTATGAATTATATTCCGAATGTCTAATTACAGAGTATAATAAGGATTACGAACTCAGAGTGTGCGTGTTTCGTAATAATTTGTATATCATCAGTGTTAAGTTATAGAACCTGATGTTATAATCGCAGACGAATTGGACTGATACTTTAATCTGTAAAGTGGGGGGCGCAAATCGTTACCAGCTTCTGCTTTTTATAAACTTCAGCCTGAAATGGCTGCTGGCGGGCATGATTCTGTTTTCACTCAACTTCTTCTATATGACTCCCGAATTCTAGTGTTCTGCTAAATAAATGATAGGCAGCTCCACTTGCGAGCAATTCGTTTGCTCACACTCCGGCGATCAAGCATTCTGGCTTGACCACTTATCACATCCAATCAAACCTTCCATTTCATTGGATTATGGGACTGTAATGCTCTGCGATAAGAAGTGGATATCTTCCTTAGTGCAATCAATGAGCTACATCGGCGCATTTATGGGATATTTGCTCATGTCGTACTTAGCCGATAATCACGGTCGCAAGAACATCGAGTTGGCTTCATGGGTGGTGATGATCTGCGGAGAGATAGCGCTGAGTGCATCTGGGGAGTCGATAGTGATAGTAGGAGTGGGGACTTTCCTGATGGGAATGGGTGCCAATGCCACAATCACACTGCATTACACATTCCTGAAGTAGTTTATTGTGGGCCACTACCGATAGAGATCCATCATTGCCCTACAAATCCTATTCTCGATTGGCATTTCAGTCATTGCTATTTTCTCGATGGTCATTGACAACTGGAAGCTTATTACACTTCTCTTCATGCTATTGCCCTCGCTGGCCATGCTGCCTTACAGTCTGTGGATCATCGAGGAAACCCCCAACTTCGTACTCATTAAGAGTGGCAAAACTGCACTCCTGAAGTCAGCCAACAAAATAGCCAAAATCAACAATATTTAAATGCTGGAAATGGAGGACCTAGATTACATTCCATAGCCTCCAACCCTCAGCGATGATAACGATGAGGATGGCCATGAGCATGCCACTCGGGCTAATCCTGGAATAAAATCGTAACAATATTCGATTATGACATTGTTCCGATACAAATCACTCAGGAGTATTGCCCTGCTTTGTGGGGCCATCGATCTGATCATTTAGTTCCTGTATGACGGGACCATTCTGAGCCTGGATAAGATCGGAGTGAATGTTTACTGGGATCAGATCCTCGTTGGATTCGTGTAGATCTTCGCAGCGGTGTTCTGCAGCTGGGCCATTACCAGGCTGGAGAGGAGGAAGTTCACTCGATTAGCCATGCTGAGCAGCGGTATCCTCATATTCCTCATCGGGCTGCTCGCAGTATTTTATGACCATCAATAAAATTAGCTCAACTTTCACACTATCGCCGAAATGGTGCTCTTAGGCCTGTTGCGCTTCATCCTGAACAGCGTTTGGGGAATATTCTTCGTCTATGTTGCTGAGCTGTTCCCCAAATCAGTCACATCACTGTCATTTGGGTATGTCAGTGCACTAGGGACTGTTGGCGCCTCGATAGCCCCCTACATTCGTCTGTTCACTGCCAGGTTCTCCATGTTCCTGATGAGCGTCCTCTGCTTCGTCGCGGTGGTGGTCGCCTCGGGGCTAAAATAAACCAAGGGCTAAATCATCAGATAGGAGATATAGTAAATCCAAGTATTATCAATAGATACTCGTAAATCGACTGTGAGTAGTGGGAGCTCGACCAACTGATATGACATTCAATAGTTGTAATAGGTTCCTTACTGTGATCACTTAAATACAACGAATTGATGATATGATAAATTATACAATTAATAATTCAGTGCCCTAAACAGTAATAAACGGTTATTATCACATAAATGTCAAACATCAAAGAGTCATCTCGCCTGCAATACGCATATCCTCCACATTTGGGGACAGAGCAACTGCCAGGCACATCCGGGCAGCCTACCATTGCTTATTCCAATGGCACAAATCAAATTCATGCTAACAATATTGAAACCAAATACGCTGTGCAACATTAAGCATATAGCCACATGAATCTGAATAATTCAAACTTCGACGGGAACTACCCTCCGAATGGCATCATGCCGAACATCGTCAGCAATAACCCCCATCAAATGGATGAACCCAACAGAGACAATTTGATGAGCGAATCGCATTAGGGTGTGCAGATGAACTACTCAGTTGCCAAGAAGTAAGGCTCTCGCATTGTTTTAAAATCAGGGATCACCAACCAGCCCATCTACATCGACACTCCCAAAAATAGTCATGGCACTCATGTCTATGAATAAAGTGCCAAATCTTACGATTATAATAATGCGGAAAATATCCAAAGACTCAGCCATTTGAGCAATCAAAGTGCTCTTAATCCTCGCATCAATCATATTCAGGCGTACAATACTCCCCAAACCAACAATAACAGTGCACTTTTGAGCAATGAATCAGTACCCAAAGCACAATTCGAAAGGTGTGTAACTTAGTGCAGAAACTGGGAGACGCGCTATAATTAACTCTACCTCAAATTTATGAGTCTGGCTCAGCAGTATGAATAGTTCAGACATTAAAGTAGCGCTCCTAAGAGCGGGTCGCACAATCTGCATAGCAACTTAGCCGTAAGCGAGCGATAATCCTTCCAATTATAAATTGCGAGACTCAAGAACAAGATATCAAACCAGTAGAAAATATTCAAAGTAATAGAGGCCAACTTCGTCGATATGGCCAATAAGCAAGAATACGCTGCCAAAAGGTAATGTGAGCTTTTGATTGAGAGGTACAAGCTGCAAATCAAACATACTCCTAACATTAATATGAGTAGCAGCAACATCAAAACTCCCTTTCGAAGATATCAGTGATGCTCTTATTTATTAGATGTGATGGTGAATAATAATTAGTATTAATTAAAAGATGATTCATCTCATAAACAGCATGGGCATGCTATCCTTGCTTTGGTTGCCTTATTTATGTTGGCTGTTTAGTACACTTTTTATCAAATGACTCTCAATTGCTGCTGATTCTTTGCTGACTTTCTGTTTCGGATTCTTTTTCAGCTCTTTTTGGGATTTTGTAGAAGAATTTTCACTATTATTACTTGTTAGATTTTTATATATGCTAATTTATTTTGTTTCCCGCATTTCAATACTCTTCTCATTATTTTTTGCAATACTCTTTTCATTATTGTTTTCATTACTCTTCTCGTTACTCTTCTCGTTACTGTTTTCATTACTCTTTTCAGTACTCTTTTCATTTTAATTTTTGTGGTCGTTTTGATCATTTTAATCCTTTCGTGCATTATTACTGTTGAGTCTATTTTGCTTCAGCGTAGTATTAAACAGCTTTGCAGCACTTTCATTTTTCGTGATCGTATTCTCATGGGCGAGCAACTTCAAAAGGAACTGATGAGGAATATCATCGTCGCTTATTATTTCCTCCTTCGGCTTTCCTTTCGACTTTCCCTTCGACTTTTCTTTAGATTTTTCCTTGGAAGTTTCTTTGGATTTCTCAATTTTTTCCATGAGCTCAGACTAATCCATGGACGTAATGTTTCTTGTCGTTTACTCGATGACCCTTTGTATTAGTTTTTTCTTATCGAGCCTTTCAACTATCCTCTCTTGCTGAAGACGCAAAGATTCCATTTGCTATTGCAACTTCGCTTGGTTTTCGAGTTTGGCTAAGGCTTGTTTAACTTGCAGTTATTATTTTAGCTTGAGCCTACGATATGCATATGAATTACTGTAGGAGCCTTTCGTTTTTGATGTCTTAGAGCCGCTTCTGATGTTCATCTTTCACTTTGATAGCCTTTTGCTTATTTCGCTAAGTCTCTGAGACCTTGGTCAGTTTGATGGCCTCATCGTTTTTCAGAGAGAGCTACTTGATCTCAAGACGTTGATTTTATTTAAGTTTGGAGACTTCAAGCCGAGTCTCTTGAAGTATGGAGTTCTTGTTGTCCCTAAACTATTTGACATGCGTGGCCCGAATCATGCTTTATTTCAGCTTTCGTTCGTTCTGTTCCTTGATCTTGAGATGAACTTGCAGATGGTTGATCTTGAAACTGGTTCGATCTACCGATTTCTTGTAGATCGTGTAAAGCTTCCTATCTTCTATTTGCTCACGGGCCTGCAAGAATTTGAGATGGGATTGCATGCTATTAATGGATTTTTCAATTTCATTCATTTTGGCGAGTTCGCTCGACAAACTGAACCCACTTTCAAGTATGGATTTCTACGCTGGCTTATTGCTTTCTTCCATTTTATAATCTATTCTATAAATTTTATTCATGCCTTCTTTAAATAAGAATGCAATACTCATGCGAAACAAATACAAAGGCTCACTCAACAAACTAACTCAAATTGTATGATTTCTAATCAAAGACTTCACTAATGATGACGAAACTGTATTTTTCAGATGTTTCCATGCTGAAACAGCTCACTTTGAACTGTGAGTAAAACGAAGGAAAGCAGACATTAAAAAAGAAAGAAAGATTGAACCCAATAATCTCAATAAATAAATATAATTCTTCTGTATTCAATTATAATTATATCAACAACTATCATATAATTACATTCAGATAGAGCAAATGTCATCAAAATCGCCGTCATCACCACAACAATGTCAGTTTATTTCTCAGTCGATCCAGCACAACACTCGGATCGATGGCCGATTTAGCGACCAAAGAAGACTCCCAATCATTAAGCTCAATGTGTTACCTCATTTAATCGGCTCCTCCTATGTATACTACCCGTATTAGTCTGAGCAAGTATACACAGGCATCAAGGCCAAATTGGAACAGATCAAGAGCAATGAGAGTTCCCTGCAAGCTAGCGATAGGATTCATTTGGACATCAGTGTGATGGGCTCGAATAATCAATAGCATGCTGAAGAGATTAGTGTAATAAAGAATGCGATCCAGGCCAATTACATCTGCAATATTCTGCAAACTAACATGAATGGCAAAGGCAATAGCGCATTATATAATTTCCTCGATATTCCAAATGCTAAGAAGCATTACCTCTCTCTTCATATCGATGTATTCTTACTAAACAGTATCGACATCAGCAATATCGAACTCATTCTGACTGGCATCAAGGAGGCGTTGATGTCCATGAAAATGAGCAAGCTGTAGCCAATTGTGAACTAGCTCACCGATGAAGAAACTATCGAAGTTCCTGCAAAATGTACACACCGCCCGTCGCTTTTACCGATCGAGTGTTCAGGTGAACCTTCTTGATAGTGTCACCGCTAAAAATTAAGTAAACCTTAGCACTTAGAGGAAAAAGAAGTCGTAACAAGGTTTCCGTAGGTGAACCTGCGGAAGGATCATTTATAATCATAAATGTACTTCTTGAATTTATGTTCTTAAAGGAAGGAAACTTCTTTTATGTATGCCTATTTTTAGGTTTTTAATTCGTTAAATAACATACTAAATATCTTAAATTTTCAACGATGGATATCTAGGCTCCTATAACGATGAAGAACGCAGCGAAATGCGATACACAATGCGAATTGCAGAACCGCGAGTCATCAGATTTTTGAACGCAAGTGGCGGTGGTTTCGGCCATCATGCTTGTTTCAGTGTGTTCGGTTAATTGCATCATAGAATTAAATGTGACTGAATAACTTTCTTTCACTTAATATGAAATAATGTCAACTGATACATTAAACGAGTTGGCAACAATTTGTTGATAACGTTTAAGTGTAGATGTTGTAAAAACCATTATTTAACAGCTATTATATCCAACAATAACACCTGAAATAAGCAAGAATACCCGCTGAACTTAAGCATATCAGTAAGCGGAGGAAAAGAAAATAACAATGATTACCTCAGTAGCGGCGAGTGAAGAGGTATAAGCCCAAGATGTTAATCTGTGTTAAAGACATAGAATTGTAATCTATGGAATTTCTCAGAAAGTTGAAGCCTGTCATAAGTTCCTTGGAATAGGACGCCATAGAGGGTGATAGCCCCGTCTTTGGACAGGAACAAGCAATATGAGACGTTTCCAAGAGTCGAGTAGTTTGGGAATGCTGCTCTAAGTGGGAGATAAACTTCTCCTAAGGCTAAATATTTATAGGAGACCGATAGCATACAAGTACTGCGAAGGAAAGATGAAAAGAACTTTGAAAAGAGGGTTAAAAGACTTGAAATCGTTGAAAAGGAAGCAATAAAAGAGAAATTATTCATTTGAGAATTAGACTTTTGATCTAAACTGTGGAGTGTAGGATACTTAAAAAGGTCCTTGCTTTATTGTGAAAATTAACTGGCTTTTTTCAGGTGATAGACAAGATGAGATCAGACTACAAGAATAAGTTGAAGTGTTTACTCACCCAATCGAAGTTGTAGACTGGTCTGAGGGATCCTAGGATGATCTTGTCAAAATGGCTTTTATTGACCCGTCTTGAAACACGGACCAAGGAGTCTACCTATTATGCAAGTGTTAGAGTGGAAAAACTCAAACGCGTACCGAAAGGAATTTAAGATGTGAAGCGTAAGCTGCAACATCAACCAATCTTGATTCTCGTAAGAAGGACTTGAGTAAGAGCATAATCGGTAGGACCCGAAAGATGGTGAACTACGGTTGAGTAGGGCGAAGCCAGGGGAAACTCTGGTGGAGGCTCGAAGCGATACTGACGTGCAAATCGTTCGTCAAACTTGACTGTAGGGGCGAAAGACTAATCGAACCATCTAGTAGCTGGTTCCCTCTGAAATTTCTCTCAGGATAGCAGGAACAGTTTATGCAGTTTTATCAGGTAAAGCTAATGATTAGTGGAATCGGGGGTCCGCGACCCTTGACCAATTCTCAAACTTTAAATTGGTAAGAACAGGTAGTTACTTAATTGAACTATCTGGATGAATGCATTGTTCTTAGTGGGCCATTTTTGGTAAGCAGAACTGGCGATGAGGGATGAACCTAACGTTGAGATAAGGTGCCCAAATTCACGCTCATGAGACACCATAAAAGGTGTTGGTTAGTTTAAACAGCCGGACTGTGGCCATGGAAGTCGGCACCAGCTAAGGAGTGTGTAACAACTCACCAGCCGAATTAACCAGCCCTGAAAATTGATGGCGCTAAGCGTGATACCGATACTCAACCATCATGACAAATAGAAGTTATGATGAGTAAGAGGGCGTGAATACTGTGTAGAAGGCTTGGATGTGAATCTGGCTGGAACAGTATTTAGTGCAGATCTTGGTGATAGTAGCAAATATTCAAATGAGAACTTTGAAGACCGAAGTGGAGAAGGGTTCCATGAGAACAGCATTTGTTCATGGGTTACTCGATCCTAAGACATAGGGAAACTCCTTGTAATACATTTGATCTTACGATCATGTAGTCAAAAGGGAATGAGGTTCATATTCCTCAAGCTGGACGTGGCAGTTATGTGGCAACACAAACAAGCTCGGAAACATCGGTATGGGCAACTGGAAGAGTTCTCTTTTCTTCTTAACAGCTTATCTCCCTGAATGGATTATCCAGAGCTAGGGATATATGGCTGGCAGAGCAGTTCACCTTCGAATTGTCAGTTATGCTCTTAACGATCCTTGAAAATCTGAGTAAGATTATCTGATCACACCAGGTCGTACCCATAACCGCATCAGGTCTCCAAGGTTAGCAGCCTCTGGTCGATAGAATAAAGTTGATAAGGGAATTCGGCAAATTAGATCCGTAACTTCGGGAAAAGGATTGGCTCTGAGGATTGGGTGTCTTTGTTAAAGTAATAGACCTTGGATCTGATCGTGAATCGGCCCTTAAAAGCTGGCGCTCTTTCGGTGAATTGGAAAATTTCGGCGACTGGCACAATTAACAATCGACTCAGAACTGAAGCGGACAAGGGGAATCCGACTGTTTAATAAAAACATAGCTTTGTGATGGCGTGAAAACGTGTTGACACAAAGTGATTTCTGCCCAGTGCTTTGAATGTGAATATGAAGTAATTTGTAGAAGCTCAGGTAAACGGCGGGAGTAACTATGACTCTCTTAAGGTAGCCAAATGCCTTGTCATTTAATTTGTGACGCGCATGAATGGATTAATGAGATTCCCACTGTCCCTATCAACTATCTAGCGAACTCACAGCCAAGGGAACGGGCTTGGAATAATCAGCGGGGAAAGAAGACCCTGTTGAGCTTGACTCTAGTCCGACTTTGTGAAATGACTTTCGAGATATAGCCTAAGTGGGAGCTAACGCGCCGCTGTAAAACCACTGCTCGCTTAGCCATTTTACTTACTCCATGAAGAAGTATCCAATTTTTTGGTTCTAAGTTTTAAGTCTCGACTCGTATCGAGATGAATTTTGTGGAGGACATAGTCAGGTGGGGAGTTTGACTGGGGCGGTACATCTGTTAAACAATAACGCAGGTGTCCTACGGTGAGCTCAAAGAGAACAGAAATCTCTTGTAGACCAAAAGGGGAAAAGCTCACTTGATTTTGATTTTCAGTAATAATACAAACCGCGAAAGCGTGGCCTATCGATCCTTTAACTTTACAAGTTTTAAGCTAGAGGTGTCAGAAAAGTTACCACAGGGATAACTGGCTTGTGGCAGCCAAGCGCCCATAGCGACGTTGCTTTTTGATCCTTCGATGTCGGCTCTTCCTATCATTGTGAAGCACAATTCACAACGTGTTGGATTGTTCACCCGTTAATAGGGAACGTGAGCTGGGTTTAGACCGTCGTGAGACAGGTTAGTTTTACCCTACTGATGAATCGATGTTGCGACAGTAATCTTACTTAGTACGAGAGGAACCGTTAGATCGGATACTTGGTTAATACGGTTAGCTGAAAAGCTAATGCCGTGAAGCTACCATCCGCTGGATTATGACTGAAAGCCTCTAAGTCAGAAACCATGCTGGAAAGCAACGTCCAATCAATAATAAATGAAAAACAATAAGGGCAACCTTAAGTTCAGTGATGGAGCGGTCAAACTCGAAAGAGCAGAGCCAAACCTTCAATTAATTTTAATTATTATTGTAACAGATCTTTTGTAGACGACTTATTATAGGAACGGGTATTGTACGCGCTAGAGTAATTTACATTACGATGTGCTGAGATTCATCCCGCAATCCTAAGATCTGTAATTCACCCCTTCCCATCATTTACTTCCGGGTTGAAATT
Source organism: Brachycentrus maculatus (assembly GCF_059751285.1). NCBI lineage: Eukaryota > Metazoa > Arthropoda > Insecta > Trichoptera > Brachycentridae > Brachycentrus > Brachycentrus maculatus. Next base: position 691 of record NW_028282351.1, on the reverse strand, counting down.
TCAAATTGATAGTTTATTATTATTTATTTTATTTATTTATATTAAATTAAATTATTTCAATTTAATATTATTTTATTTATTTTATTTTATTTATTTTTCTAAGTCGATGATATATACTTCCGGTTTATAAATAAATGTGTACTTTAACCGAATTCATTTCGATCCCACGTCTAATATTTTTAAAATTCTTGGTTAACATTAACCAGATTCGTTTCGGTCTTACGTCTAATATTCTTGGTTAACGTTAACCAGATTCGTTTCGGTCTTACGTCTAATATTCTTGGTTAACGTTAACCAGATTCGTTTCGGTCTTACGTCTAATATTCTTGGTTAACATTAACCAGATTCGTTTCGGTCTTACGTCTAATATTCTTGGTTAACGTTAACCAGATTCGTTTCGGTCATATGTCTAATATTCTTGGTTAACGTTAACCAGATTCGTTTCGGTCTTACGTCTAATATTTTTAAAATTCTTGGTTAACGTTACCCTGCTGACCATAAATATTTTCGACTGCCAAATGAATTGTGATGAATTTTAGTTATAGCATATTTGTATCTATATTGTATCAATTCTGCATAAATTGCTGTTTATCATCCATCCTTATTCTTTATGAAGACTCTCTTATTGGGGTTGGGGTTGGGGTTGGGGTTGGGGTTGGGGTTGGGGTTGGGGTTGGGGTTGGGGTTGGGA
>NW_028282350.1:0-23921 GCF_059751285.1 Brachycentrus maculatus | reverse complement strand
TCCCAACCCCAACCCCAACCCAACCCCAACCCCAACCCCAACCCCAACCCCAACCCCAACCCCAACCCCAACCCCAACCCCATGAAAAGTTAATGATTAGTTACGAAATCGAATTCTATTTATACACAGAATATTCCATTTGGGCCTAAATTTTATTATGCTATATGTCCCATTTGTATATTACTTATGTTTGTAAGAAAGAGAAAAGCACTTTAAACACGGCCATAAATAGCAATATATTTGCTATTTTAAAATTTTACGATTTTTTGTCGAATAGCAATTAGTAAATAGAATCCCAATTTATATTACGAAATTATATTATAGAAGGCCTCTATATGTATCGCCTATATACAATGCAGATATTCTGTTTATATGTGTGAGAATAAGGGTACACTCTTTGAAACCCATGATAATAAATAGCACTATAGAATGTGAATTGAAAAGAATATGCGAAAACGTATAAGCATGATGAATTTGACATAACTAACACAATTCCCACCTCATGATCGAGTATAATGAAGCAATAAAGTGTGTTTCAAACAAATAAAGACACTATCCGATGTATCCAAATATTCAATCAGGAACTATAAATGTCTGACGATGGTCGATCTACTCATGAACTACTATGCTAAATTAATGTTCATTCTGATACTATGATGCATATTTAAATTATAATGAGCGGATATGAAGCTTAAAAAGAAGCAAATTAACTGATTTTATATATTAGTTATAGAGTTTGGAAGCGAAATGGAGCCAAATAAGTTTGAAAAGTATCGGGTTACCACAAGGGATGGGAAGCTCTAGCCTATGGACATTTCTATTGTCAGGAAGAGAATGCAGGGACTTGCTTTTGGGTTGAACTTCTAGTATGTCAATTTGGACTTAATTGTCACGAAAGTAGAGCAAGGCGTATACGATGGCATCACCACCAAATAACTAGACAACCTCGCGGCCTAAACTTGCGCTTACATGGTAACCAGCAATTAACTCTAGAACATCGTCCATCCTCACTACTCGATTCTCGCGGCAAGGCTATCTGTGGACAATTTGCGAAAATAAACCAAAGATTCTATCAAAGATGTAGCCGAGCAGCTTTATAACTGCACTGATCGGGTTGGCAGGAAGGCTTCATTGCTCAGTGAGCAAGTTTACTCGATTATTTTGGCGCACTACTAGCGAATTGATGCCGCCTTAGACTTCGACAGGGATTTTGCTTATGATTTCTTCGGTTTTAAGACTCTAGAGAGGAGCTACCTCCTCAAAGGTATTGATAGTTATATATCTAGTCAATGGAAAGATTGTCGAAAGGCCGCAGCATATGCTCATGCGAGTATCCCTCGGGATCCATCAACAAGACATCGACTCCGCCATATAGACCTATAACTTAATGTCCATGAAATTCTTCACTCATGCAACCCCAACACTCTTTAATGCCGGCATGCCATTCCCACAGATGTCTTCATGCTTTCTAGTTGCCATGAAGGATGACTCAATCTAAGGAATTTATGATACTCTCATGCAATCTGCGAAAATATCAAAATCTGCAGGCGGCATAGGAATATCGGTTTCCAATATTCGCGCGAAATAATCTTACATTCGTGGAACCAATGGGACGTCAAACGGAATAATTCCGATGCTAAAAGTGTTTAATGACACTGCGAGATACGTGGATCAAGGGGGAGGAAAAAGAAAGGGATCGTTTGCAATCTATCTTGAGCCTTGGCATGCTGACATTTTTGATTTCCTTTAGCTTAAAAAAAACACGGGCAAGTAATAGAATAGGGCCAGAGATCTGTTCTATGGACTGTGGATTCCTGATTTGTTTATGAAGAGAGTCATAGGCGACGGCACTTGGACTTTAATGTGCCCGAATTAATGCCCAGGCCTACCAGACCTATGGGGCGAGCAATTCGAAGAACTTTACACACAGTATGAAAGCACAGGCAAAGGCCGCCGAACAATAAAAGCTAGATAGATCTGGCAGGCAATAATTGATTCCCAAATTGAAACAGGGACTCCCTACATGCTCTACAAAGACGCATGCAATCGTAAATCCAACCAGCAGAATCTAGGCACAATCAAATCTTCAAACCTCTGCACATAAATTGTGTAATTCACATCATCAGAAGAGGTAGCAGTTTGCAACTTGGCAAGCATTGCTTTGCCTTCATTCATCGAAAAAAAGGAAATAAACTATTAGAAGCTCATTCAAGTGACGAGAGTCATCACTAGAAACCTGAACAAAATCATAGATGAGAACTATTACCCTGTGGAGGAAGCCAGGTACTCCAATTTGAGGAATCGGCCCATTGGCATCGGAATACAAGGGCTCGCAGATATCTATCAGATGCTGCAGATATCGTTTGAGAGCATTGAAGCCGGATAAATCAATTAGAAGATATTCGAAACTATTTATTATGCGGCAGTCACTGAATCAATAAATATCGCCAAAGTCTTGGGCCCATACACAACCTACTAAGGCTCACCTGCCTCCAAGGGCAAATTGCAGTTCGATCTCTGGGACTACACGCCAACCAAATGCAAGTACGATTGGCAGCAAGTCAAGGAGGATCTGCTGAAGTACGGGATGAGGAATAGTTTGTTGGTCGCTCCAATGCCGACAGCAAGCACCAGCCAAATCCTGGGCAATAACGAAACATTTGAGCCATACACAGCCAATGTTTATACTCGGCGAGTTCTCGCAGGGGAGTTTGTTTGCATCAACAAGAACTTAGTCGACTATCTCATCGATAAGGGTTTATGGACTTCGGAGATTAGGAAGCAGCTCATTGCAGAAAATGGTTCGGTACAGAAGATTTTGGAAATACCGAAATAAGGCAGATAAATTTTCAAAACTGTTTGGGAAATCAGCCAGAAAGCCATACTGAATTTGGCAATCGGAAGAAGCCCCTTCATCGACCAATCGCAATCTTTGAACATACATTTGGCTGAGCCCACGTACTCAAAAATGTGCTCAGTTCACTTTTATGCATGGGAAAAGGGTTTGAAAACTGGAATGTATTATTTGAGGAGTCGACCAGCATGCGACCCGATTAAGTTCACAGTCGATGTCGAATCTTTGCTGAAAGAAGCAGGAGAAATTATCACCAAAGAAGAGAATTTGGCAATCAGGCAGAGAGATCCAAATCAGTAAAATGAAGACACTATAAGAAAGAGGTCAAAACCCAATAAGTAAGAATAAGAAGTAGTGAAAGTCTGCCCAATGAGGAAGAAAGATATGGCAGATGACGAGTAATGCTTTGCATGCGGTTCGTGATTTAATCTTTCGTTTATTTCATTTACTAAATTTGATCATTTCCCTGAAGAGGATATGTCTTTCGGGAAGCGTGATAAATTCGCTAAATAATGAATAAATTTGATAAATCTTTCCTTTCGTTCTTCTTTTCAAAGCTTAAGTTTTACTTCCCTTTTTATTCTTTGGCAGTCGTTAGTTTTAAGGGGGATTTCTTTTTGTCGCATAAGCATGAGAGTATAATTGCCTTTATATACTGGACTATTTTAAAGACCATCAATACTAAATGGACTGCGCAACCGGCTGCAAACCCATACAGAATAGCAATGCTTGCATATACGCAGATTTGGAGCAGATACTCGTCAGCTACGAAACTATTGTCTAGCAGATACTTTATGGCGAACAATAGCAGATAGCACAAATGTATGATGCTTTCGATGGATTTCAACGTTAATTCGATCAAAAACCGTCCGCACCCAATTACTTTCTTCGCTTTGAGAATGACCACAAACTTGATAATAAAGAGAAGTGACATGATGGCGAAGAACGAAATGGCGTGATTAAATCCCACGATGAACCCGATGAAGATGTACATGAACCTGTCTGTGAACTCGATTCGGGAGCTCCAAATGCTCACACGCACAAATCTATATCGAGGCTCCTATGCCTTTGGAGGTTCTTATGGCTTTGGAAGCTCATATGCCTTTGGAGGCTCATATGGCTTTGGAGGCTCCTATGCCTTTGGATGTTCTTATGGCTTTGGAGGCTCATATGGCTTTGGAGGCCCATATAGCTTTGGAGGCTACTGCAGTTATTCATTCATCATATTTTCCAATATGTCTTAGGCATTATCCTGATTATCCTTCACTTTGACCTTTACGTAGAAATGGTTTGCCAGGTAGCTGGCGAACAGAATAACAAAGAATAATATTGGAACCAAGGTAAAGAATGCAATTTGGAGCTTTGTGTAAATGTTATCATAGGCAAAACTCGAGAACCTGGACATGATGACGCCAGTCGCGAGCAGCCAGATCGGAGCGGGACTGATTGCTTCGATGAGGATGTTGTTGGCGATGAAACTCGTTGACTTCTTCTGCATAAATAGCTGTTATAAATAGAAAAATAAGACGACTTTGAAAGCGTAAATTACGAAGATCGTCACATTTTCGAGGCACAAGTCATAGACGTTGGTGGTCAAAGAAATGATCGAATAAGATGAGCCGTTTTGGGGGAGCTTCGGGATTTTTTATTACATTGGCAGCGGCTTTTAGAAGATCGTTAGTTTTTAGTCTTTGACCATGCTGTATATGGAAGATATGTCTCCTTGGTTCAGCATTTGCGAGGCAATGCCCTCTAACTGCGAGCGAATTATGCTGGGCATCAAAGTCGTATCGATGAATAAGTACAAAAGAGTAATAGTTGCGAATGCGCCGAAAGGAAACATCACAGAAGTAAACAATACAATGTTCACCATTTGTTTTCCTGAAGAAACAGTTTCTGACGCTGCTGAGATCACTTACTTATTCACCAGTGTTAAGGCATTTTTGTCCATAAAAACGGAAAAGGGAATCGGAGCTGAACCAAAGTTTAGCTTTACTGTCCTACCAAAAGGGTCTCGAAACGGTGGCACTGAGATACGCGCTATTGCTGACGTCTTGACTGACTTTGTTAATTTGAGAGTAATTGTAAACAAGGACATTGTTTAATTTGGATCAACAGCAATTGGCCCAGTGTACTCAATCTATTCATCATCTATAAATATTTGCATTCCTTTTATGAATGACATGTAATTTACATCCAATTTAATATTGGTCGTCAAATCTACGCTGTTTCCTTCGATTTTGCTATTTTTTGCAGTCATTTTTATATCAATTACAATTATATTCTACACTTAATTTTAAGGCGTTGAGTCGAAAGCAGTCGAGTTTGTCTAATTTGAATTTGAGGTAGAATTGGTTGTAGAATTCGTAGTGGAATTCATGGTAGAATTTGTAGTGAAATTGGTAGTAGAATTCGTGTTCAAATTTGTAGAAGAATTCGTGGTAGAGTTGGCAGGGGAAGCAACTTCAATTATAGTTACGTTGTCAATGCAACCCCCATAATCTAATCCATCGGCACGATCATAAGAATAACGATGTTATTCTGAGAAACAAATTTAATTTGTTGTCTGAGTTGTTGAGAAGACAATGCTTGGCTTAATAAATGTCCATTATTGCGGCAATGAATAGACTCCGAGAACGACATTATTCAAGGCTATCGTAGCATTCATATCTATCATTCCTCCTTGTGAAAATATATCAAACTGAAGAGTGTAATTCTTATTGGCTACTAAAGTAACCTTTTGGCACAAGGAATAAGGAGAAGAAGTAGCAAGTTATGCTACTTGTGTAAGATGAGGTTTATCGGGTATTCTTTTTGGCTCCCAGGATTTCATATTCTTGTTGTACCAACATGAAGCATTTGAAGGAGTGAATTTGCTCCACCAAGGACGATCTGGATAGCTTTAGAAATCACCATTGCAGACTAAACTTGCTTTTGTAGACCACATTATGACAATGAGACAAACTGTTTGACAGAATTTTATCTGTTTCATAGAAGATAATTATACAATGAATATTCCAAACCACATATTTAAACCACCCATGAACAAAAGGACCCAAAAATTCAGCATTCTTCAATCATTTATTTAATGAGCCTCAAAATAGTTTAATTGTTGTTGCATTTGTAATTTTTTATGTTCTTGCCACTTTGCGGAAGAATGATATTATTTTGAATTGAACAGAAGAAAAGTAAAAGGGCAGAAAAGAGAAGAAAAAGATAAATACAAATAAAAAATGGGAATGGGAATGGAAATGGAAATAACAGAAGAGAAAAGAAAAGAAAAAACATAAAAAACAGAAAAGAAAAGAAAAGAAAAGAAAAGAAAAGAAAAGAGAAGGAAGGAATGAATTAATGAATTAATGAACGAAGGAAGGAAGGAGAAATGAATGAAAAGAAGAGAAATATAAAAATAAAGAATCGCCGAGAATTATAAAAATTATTAATTAAATTTTAAATATGTTTAGTCGCGTTGTGCGTCACCAGAGTTTAACTTTACATGAAATATTAAACTTAAGAGAGAGTTTGACATAGGATTACGATTTATATGTGATGATAAAGTGTGACTATATTATATACTTTGAAACATCTTATTTTATTATAAAACCTCAGGACCATAAAAACAGATAGCATAACGGAGAACTTCTGTGCCGACCTCATTTTAACTGACCTACTCCACAGCAATAGCACACTTCAAGACACCTGAATTACCACGAGTTCCTCACCTGATAAATATATTGAAATTTCGACCTATAAAAGAAGAAAATAACTTAATTTGAATAATTAAAGACGTCCAAAAGATAGCGGATATACAAAATCTCACTATTTCTATAAGATGTCTTTTTACTATTGAGAATAGTTCGTTAAGGATAAGGGAAACATATGCGAGTTCTAACTGAACTCATTCAAACAAAATAATGTCGCAATTAACCGTCAGATGAGACCTGTGCTTTTAAAAGAATGATTAAAAATTTGCCTCAATAATCAGTGTTAGAACTGTGAAATAAAAACTGAAACTGAAATAAATGACTTACCTGAAGAATTCTATGCCCAAGCTTTGAACTGGTAATAGGTAAGTAAGTATCTTTAATAATCCATATTGATTGAATTTAATTAAATAATAATTAAACACGGATTGACATAATTCTCATAGTAAGTTATATGGAAAATCAATCAAAGCTATGGATTCCTCCCTTCAATTCTTTATCTTATTCTTCTTCTGATTTGCTTTCATTTAATTCTTCTTCAGGTGTGTCTATTTTTTTTGCTTTCGATGCATGATTACTTCTTTAGTCTTCTTTATTGCCGGGATTTATATTAGTTTAGCAGCAGGGATATAAAATACTTAATCGCTGTTGTCAACCAGATCCGCTTCAAAGGGATGAAGTCTGTTCTTTAATTGATTTGATATTACTTTCACCTCTGCTGTTTCTCTAACTTGTTCTTTGCCTTACTTTGCCTAGACTTTCGCTCTCCTTTCATTCTTTTTTACAAAGCTAAAGTTTTACTTCCCTTTTTATTCTTTGGCAGTCGTTAGTTTTAAGGGGGATTTCTTTTTGTCGTATAAGCATGAGAGTATAATTGCCTTTATATACTGGACTATTTTAAAGACCATCAATACTAAATGGACTGCGCAACCGGCTGCAAACCCATACAGAATAGCAATGCTTGCATATACGCAGATTTGGAGCAGATACTCGTCAGCTACGAAACTATTGTCTAGCAGATACTTTATGGCGAACAATAGCAGATAGCACAAATGTATGATGCTTTCGATGGATTTCAACGTTAATTCGATCAAAAACCGTCCGCACCCAATTACTTTCTTCGCTTTGAGAATGACCACAAACTTGATAATAAAGAGAAGTGACATGATGGCGAAGAACGAAATGGCGTGATTAAATCCCACGATGAACCCGATGAAGATGTACATGAACCTGTCTGTGAACTCGATTCGGGAGCTCCAAATGCTCACACGCACAAATCTATATCGAGGCTCCTATGCCTTTGGAGGCTACTGCAGTTATTCATTCATCATATTTTCCAAAATGCCTCCAACATTATCCCGATTATCCTTCACTTTGACCTTTACGTAGAAATGGTTTGCCAGGTAGCTGGCGAACAGAATAACAAAAAATAATATTGGAACCAAGGTAAAGAATGCAATTTGGAGCTTTGTATAAATGTTATCATAGGCAAAACTCGAGAACCTGGACATGATGACGCCAGTCGCGAGCAGCCAGATCGGAGCGGGACTGATTGCTTCGATGAGGATGTTGTTGGCGATGAAACTCGTTGACTTCTTCTGCATAAATAGCTGTTATAAATAGAAAAATAAGACGACTTTGAAAGCGTAAATTACGAAGATCGTCACATTTTCGAGGCACAAGTCATAGACGTTGGTGGTCAAAGAAATGATCGAATAAGATGAGCCGTTTTGGGGGAGCTTCGGGATTTTTTATTACATTGGCAGCGGCTTTTAGAAGATCGTTAGTTTTTAGTCTTTGACCATGCTGTATATGGAAGATATGTCTCCTTGGTTCAGCATTTGCGAGGCAATGCCCTCTAACTGCGAGCGAATTATGCTGGGCATCAAAGTCGTATCGATGAATAAGTACAAAAGAGTAATAGTTGCGAATGCGCCGAAAGGAAACATCACAGAAGTAAACAATACAATGTTCACCATTTGTTTTCCTGAAGAAACAGTTTCTGACGCTGCTGAGATCACTTACTTATTCACCAGTGTCATGGTATTTTTGTCCATAAAAATGGTTACAGGAATCGGAGCTGAACCAAAGTTAAACCTTACCATCCTACCAAATGTGTCTCGAAACGATGGCACTGAGATACGCGCTATTGCTGACGTCTTGACTGACTTTGTTATTTTGAGAGTAATTGTAAACAAGGACATTGTTTAATTTGGATCAACAGGGATAGGTCCAGTATATTCAATCTATTCATCATCTATAAATATTTGAATTCCTTTTATTAATGACATGTAATTTTTATCCAGTTTACTATTGGTCGTTAAATCTACGCTGTTTCCTTCGATTTTGCTATTTTTTGCAGTCATTGTTACATCAAATAGAATTAAGTTTTATACCTAATTTTAAGACGATGGATTGAAAGCAGTCCAGTTTGTCTGATTTAAATTCGTAGTGGAATTCGTGGTAGAATTCGTAGTAGAATTTTCCGTGGAATTGGTGGTCGAGTTGGAAGTGGAATTTTAATTCGTCGTGGAATTTGTAGTGGAATTTGTAGTGGAATTTGTAGTAGAATTTGTGGTAGAGTTGGCAGGGGAAGTAACTTCAATTATAATTACGTTATCAATGCAACCCCCATAATGGGATCCATCGAGAATAAAGAAAGAATAACGATGTTATTCTGAGAAACAAATTTAATTTGTTGCTTGAGTTGTTGAGAAGACAATGCTTGGCTTAATAAATGTCCATTAAAGCGGCAATGAATAGACTCCGAGGACGAGATTATTCAAGGCTATCGTAGCATTCATATCTATCATTCCTCCTTGTGAAAATATATCAAACTGAAGAGTGTAATTCTTATTGGCTACTAAAGTGACCATTTGGCACAAGTAATAAGGGGAAGAAGTCGCAAGTTCTGCTATTCGTGTAAGATGAAGTTTATCGGGTATTTTCTTTACCTCCCAGTCTTGCATATTCTTGTTGTACCAACATGAAGCATTTGAGGGAGTGTAAATGCTCCAAAAAGGACGATCTGGATAGCTTTAGAAATCACCATTGCAGACCAAACTTGCTTTTGTTGACCACATTATGACAATGAGACAAACTGTCTGACAGAATTTTACTTGTTTCATAGAAGATAATTATAGCAATTAATGCACCAAACCACAGATTTATAACCATTTTTTAGAAAGAAAAAAAGGACCTAAAAAATTCGGCATTCCTCAATAATTTAATTAGCCTTAAAATAGTTTAATTATTGTTGCATTTGAAATTTTGTATGTCCTCGTCACTTTGTGGAAGAATTATATTATTTGCAATTGCAGAGAAGAAAAGAAAAGGAATAAATATAAATACCATATATTGTATTATATTGTTTTTTTCGTATTATACTTATATTATACGATACTGGTTTAATTTAAATAACAATTAATCACAGATTTGTTTATATATTGAATTGCCATATATCGTCTCGGGTATTGCGAATAATGAAGAAATCCCGTATCATAATTGAATACCTGAAATCGTAATCATATTCAGATCAAGTTGCCAACTAATTAACCGCTCGAACCAATGTGACATTCTCTCCCTTGACGAGGATCTTCCCCAGTGGCCTTGACACTTTGGTTTTGGTTTTAATCTAATAGGTTTCGTCGAGCACGATATTCATGTATTCGTCGAAGCCAAGTAGCTTGCCCTCAAGGCGAAAATCATTGTTGTCGAAGAGCCATATCTATACACGGGCTTTTGATTGCAAAAATTTGAAGATTACTGCCAAGGGACTGAAGATCATCGGGCTGTTTCGACGCGACATTTGTATGTTAATTATTTATAAGAGTTTCAAATTTAATGCTTATTAACCATGAAATTATATATCCACTTCAATAGCTATAATTATACTGTAATAATCCTGTCTTGTGCCTGTGGGAATAGTCAATGAACCGGAGAAATTTGACAAAAATAAATTAATGGATCTTTATATTCGTTTACCTGTCAATCATAATGCTGATGTTGGTATTTGCTGGCTTATTTCTGATAGCTGCTTTCAGAATGATATGCACTTTCATAGCCTCGATCATATTCAATAAATAGTATAGGATTAATGCATTGCAATATTCAAATGGTCAAAGTGTGTATGGATCACAATCGTTTCCCTAATGCTTTCGTTGGCTTGTGCAACATGCTATCAATTTCTTTTAAGTTTTTATAAATATCTTCGTTGGTGGCCTATTAAAACTTTTAAGCCATTGTAAATGGCACAGTCTCCATTCTCTTCTTGAAGAAGTACTCTTCCTAGACATTACTGAGTTCAGATTTTACACTGTCATAAAGCACGAGTTCGTTATTTCTCCATTGATCATTCCTATGGTAGTTCCAGCCTTTATTCTCTTTGGCCCCCTGTCTCATTGTGCCCTTTAGCTCCCCATTGAATTACCATATTTTAACTAAGAAATCTCCCCCTGCAGATAGAATCAGCTCCCGGTCGGCTTACTTTATGATTTCAACATAGTTTATTTTTTAATTATGTGCCTTGATTTGTAACTTTTGTTTGATTGTAGGAGGTGGCACTAAATTGGAGCAATTACACATTGAAAAATCATGGAGATTGGCTGATTTTTCGACGGCTCCCAACGAATCCAGTACATTCCTATAATTATAGTCTTAAATTCTATAGGGGTTCTTATTGCCAACGGATTCGACATGAATCGGCTTAATTTATTGCTCGGCGATGAACTCTGTCAAGGAAATAATTCGAATATACCCATATTAGTCGCCAAGAATTATTTCACACTTGTTCGTTTTGTCATCGAACATCGAACGAATGTAAGTTATTTGTGAACTTTTCTGGATGCTGTACATATTCTTCCATTGAGTCAGCAGTTTGTAAGGGGATGGTGTGTAGTATTTGGTTGTAAATATGAAAATTGAGCCTTTGATGTCGCTGATGAGCACCAAGGGATATGGGTCGATGAACTCAACTTGACAGCAGTCTGCTGGCAATAAATATTGAGCTTAAAGGAATCCCTTCTAAAAATCCCAAAGTCTGACATATGGTGTCTTGCAGTGTGTGGCAATGAGCAGTTCCGAAAAACTAAACACTCCTCCTGCGAGATCTTTCTCTGAGACATTGTTAATATTTCTTAAAACGTTTTCTCTTGATTAGATCCTTTCCAAATGGTTGGTATCATTGTGTATCTTAATCCTACGATCCCAGCCCCCTGAAATCAAAAGATTGTTCTCATGGTTGTACTTCAAAAACGATATTTAATTCTTATGACTGCAATACCTTTGGATTAGTAGACCCGAAAACAGGTCCAAGCTTTGAATTGTACCGTTTGCGCAGCCTAAGAAACACCTTCGATGCCTCTCATCAATTTCAAGGACTGTGATTTCGGAATCTACAACATTGATGTAGTTTCTCTTTTCGACTCCAGTTTAAATACACCAGATTTTAATAGATTTGTGCGATCCAATATAAATCTCTAAGTTCTTGTTGCTGTACTTGATTGCCGTGAGTTAGTAGTCGTCGGTGAGTTTGGGGTTGTAATTAACCGCATATTTGAAGAATAGGAGTTTACGGGTATGCACAATCGCCAGATTTAGTTCCTCCTTATAGAAGAATTTTAGGGATGTGTTAGGCACAACATTCTCAAAGACAACTATGTTCTGGATTAGGTGATACTTTTCACTACTCCAGATCTTCATCACTGATTTCGCATCTAATGATATGATTATTTAATGCTATTTCGGACAGTAAACGCCAACAAGAGATGCCTCATGGCCCTAGAGTCTTGCAACGGGGTGTTCGAGGTATGCATTCCAGACCAAAACATCGAAATCAAATGAGCAAGATACGATTATTTTATGGTGAACTGAAACTGTGATACTCTTTATGCCCTTGTAATGTCCTTCTAGTTCTTTTATCTTTTTGAGGCCATTCTGTCTGATTTCATACAGGCGCACTTTACTGTCATTGCAGCCTGTGACCAGCATTTCGAGTGATTTTAAGACCTCCAAACACGTTAAGTCTTCTTGTTCGGCGCAAATGTTCTTATTGGACAAAAAGTTCTTAAAAACATTCTGAGGAGGGAGCTTTTTTTGTGCACTATCACTGTCAGATTTGTTATTCTTTTTCATGCTTGCCAGAATCTTCTTCACCGAAAACTCATAAATTCGGCCATTGGAGCAGCCACCGATCAGAATGTTCTCCTATTCGAGATACAACATGTGTCTGATGTTATCAGGAGTCATAAATCTCTGTAGAAGGGTGTCATCCACGGTCTCATAGAAATTGAGATGCTTATCATTTGTTGCCAGACAGTAGACATCGTAGTCTCGAAAGTATATGATGTTATTTATGATGTTGCCTCCCAATGCGATGATCTTGCTTTTCTTGAAGGTTTTGGTTTCGATTAATGCGACCTCCTTCTTATTGTTCTCCAAAATACCAAGCATGGTGTTCCCGGACAAAGTGAAGACCTCATCGCCTTGCAGGTCCATATTATTCAGGATCTCGGAAGGAAAGAACTGATACTCCTCAATGTTGGTTTTGCTGGACTGTCTATCGATGAGATAGTTCGTAAAATCTTAGAACTTGATCTTCTTCTTACTAACATAACGAAACACATACTTTTTGAGGTCGATGAGCAGAAACATTTAAATAAATGTCAATATTTATTTGGTGTGGGCTGCCAAATCGGGCGAATTGTACAGCGACTGCAACATGATTATTATGAACTGTTTCAGATCGACAACTCCTCGATATAAGTCAAAGCCCTGCTTTATCTTTGAGAGGTCTTAAGGAGAGAGGTTCTTACTGAGCTCGTCTTTGAGGGTTCGGTCGATTTCAGAGTTTTGGGAGTTTTTTATGTTAACTTCTGTTATCATTTTCAGGCTATTGCGTTATTTTATTATCGGGCAATCGAGTCAGTTGTAGTTATTAATATTCATGCAGATTTATGAGAATAAATAAATGGCATAATTTCGAAATTCATTCGCTATAATCGATATAATCGAAATGCACAACTATCACACAACCTTATCATCGCCATCCGACAGTCACAGCTTATCAGGAAGAAGTCCCATCTTCTCCCATTACTTCTCTGTAAAATAGGCAGAATAATAATTTGAGTCAAGTCCCCAAATGAACAAGAATCTCAATTTCTCAACAGTTGCGAAGGAAGAGAGTTCTTCTGCTTGCAATTCTAAGGCAAACTTCTTTTAGAGTGGGGATTCCAAAAAGTAACCCTTAAAAAATCCGCAAGAACATTCCACTAACATGCAGGGGCATCCCGTTGATAAAAGGAAACTGGAGCAATACCATGAAAGATTGATAGATCTGTATCTGCAGGAAAATGAACTAATTGTGTCCAGGAATGGGGAACTGCTCGAAATTATTAGAACTCTGAAATAAAATGAGGCTCGTCTGCAGGAGGAAGTATTGATACTCTAAGGCAAATTCAGCAAGTTAAAAAAAATGGGAGAAAAGCAAGTTATTGTCAGTTAATGCCATGACCTAAACAAATAGAATCTGAACATAAATGGGAATGCAAACCCGGTAAGTGCAGCAGCCGAAAGCGCCATGAAAAGATAAAAAAGATGCAGAGATCTCTATCATCGAGAGAATACTTCAAGCATTCTGAACACAATAAACAAATAACTAAATAATGAACAATAAATATAAGAGACAAATACCGAGGATTATGATAATCATGGGAATCAAAATAAGAATGGAGAATTAAATACGAACATAAAACTCTAATCCGAAAAATTGCCAGATAATGAAAAGAAACAGCTCGAGGAACTGAACAACGAATTCTGTCTCTTAATTGAAATGTCTGCTCTGGAGCCAAACATTAGTAAACGCAGAGCATTAAGAAAGTAGTTGGCTGAAGTTGCGAATAAAATGAAAAGCTACCGAGTAGATCAGGAAAATAGGAGAATGGAAGCGAAATTGAATAAATCGGTAATTGTCTATGCGGATGAGCTAAATATGAAGCACGCAAAAGCCATGAGAAACACTGAAAATTCCAAAAATTCCAGGAAGTAAAAGAATTTGAATGTCTCAAATGCATTAGTAGACTGTTTGTCTTATGAAACTAGGTTAAAATGAAATGAAATAGTTAGTAATGGTATGTTCATGATAAAATAAATGCTAATTTATGCATGGATGACTAACTACCTTTGATATTATCTCTGAGCATCTCCTATTATTTTGGAATATTTTCGGATTTGGCGACATTTAATCTGCCTATCTTTTGACCATCCTTTATTATTATTAGAGTGCCCTTTTAGATTGTCTAATTCAGTGGCGATTCTTAATAGGATAGTAAGTATATATCAGGGAAGTCATAGATAAATATCGACGAAGTATTCCCATCATAAAAATTATCACAGATGCATTTAGATATGGCATGCTTTATATTTATGTTAGACCCTCACAGAAAATGAAATGTAAATAAATTGAATAAAAATAAATAAATTTGTTAATTATCTTGTTTTTCCCTTTTTATACTTATTATATCGATCTATCACCCACAAACACACTATGATGTACGTGAACACCCAGAAGCCAAGACTTATTCCAATATCAACAGCCAACCACCTGGCCCAAAAATCATCGATGCCATCTATTGCACAACGAAAATATTCACATCCTCGAAAATCAGAGCAACCTTCATAAAATAGCATGAAGTGCTCTCAGCAATTATTCAGGCCGAAGATCGAATCAATGAGGAATACAATACACTCTCGTCTTTATGCAACACCTCTGAAGACTGAAAATTCTGACAGGTCTGCTTCTTTGACTCGTTCGTCTCGATACATTAAATTGCAAGATGGAAGCTATAAGAATGTCCATACTCCAAGGTTGTCCACAGAAATCGCCAATAACTCACATTCGAGCCAACTGACTAATAAGACTATGGATGTTGTATCTAAATAAAGCAATAAGTATAGTTTAAATCAGCCAAATAATGAGAGCATGAAGATAAACCTAAACCGCATATAAAGTTATCAGAGCTATGGAAGAAATTCCCTAAACTACATGACAAACTCTTATCGCTCTCCTATTTTAAGCCAAATGTCATCTAAAGCTAAAAAATCAGATCGAATTTAGAGCAATCAGAGTAATCAGAGTAACCAGAATAAACAAAGCAACCAGAATAACCAGAATAAAAAGAGTAACTAGAATAACCAGAATAAAAAGAGTAACTAGAGCAACCAGAGCAAACAGAGCAAACAATCGCTCGAGTAACAACATATAACAATAACAAGAGCATAGTACGAATAGTACATCAAACTAAAAACATTATAAAGCCTAAATATTCAGAACACTGCGCGAGAAAGTGCCTATACAAACAACAGCAACAACAGCAGCACTAAGTACCTATACAAATACAAATACAAAACTATTTCCTCCGCAATTTCCTAATTTGACGAATAATAAAATTATCTCATCAAGAATAAATTGCACCTCCCCAACAGACCGCCAAAATCTATAAAGCCTAATGTCTAAACTGTCCATCGCAAAAAGATCAGCATTGAAGATTGGTGATAGTTTGAATTTGTATATTAAATTAAAAAAATCCAATACTAAAATAGGTTAATGCATGCATTCCATTCAATTCAAACATTGTGCGCTTAAAATTAATTATAATATTAAACTTTAGAACTTTGAAGAAGCATCTGCATTTTTCCGGTTTGATCTGCCTTATTTGAATGTATACAATAGAGAAGAACTCTTTGTTGTCGTTATTACAGACAATCGCAAAGTCTGCGATGAAAACTGAAAAATAATGTTCAGTAGCAACAAACAGATTATTATTCGTATTTATAATTGTGTATAGGTTGGTTTTTATACTTGTATTCGTGTGTTGACATCAATGCTAAAAAATGAGAAAAGCCTGCAGAGACCAAGCAACGATCTTCTCGATAAATATAAGATTGTCAAAAAATTAGGAGAAGGGGCCTATGGGACTGTCTATTTAGTGTAAGACGACGAGAAAAACCAGTATGCCCTCAAAGAGATCTATAAGGATAGGGAAAAAGTCGAGGAAACTCTATAATACATTTATCAAGAAATAGATATCATGAAAAGCCTGTAAAGCGAATACATCATCAAGTTTTATAACGCAGAAGAAGATGAAGAGTATATTTGCATTCTGTTAGAGTACTGTGCAGGGGGAGACCTAGCGAAAGACATGAGATCGTAACCAGGGGGGGCATACGACTTGAAGACCGCAGTCAGCATTGCTTCCGATATTATGAGAGGGCTAGAGACTGTGCATGAACGCAAGATTATCCATCGAGATATCAAACTGGAAAACATTTTGGTTTCTAAAAATAACGGCAAGAAGGTATGATTCAGAATTCTATATAGAAATATAAGATTGCAGATTTCGGGCTCAGCAAACCAGAACCGACAGGGTCAACTGTGCTTGGCACAGGAAATTATATGTCACCATAGATCTTCAAACAAATCCCTTACGGTTACGAAGTTGATATGTGGGCATTCAGTGTCCTTTTCTATTTTCTGCTTAACAGATAGTTTCCGTTCAGTAGCTATTTCAATATTTAGAGTTCAACCCCTATATTTCTGATGATAAGGAGAAATACCACAATTTATGCGATCAGGTCAAAAAATGGAATTACTCATAAGCTGTCCACAAAAGCAAATTGAAGAAAGTGGAGAACATCACCAAGGATACTGAAGATCTATTTGAACGAATGTTCAAGCTGGACCAAGACAAACGCATCACATTTGCTGACCTACGCCTGCATCCTGTTTTTCGGGCCAGTTTTCCGGATTCAATGAGGGCTTCTACAGAATACATGTACAACAATAACATCAGAGTCAAGGGATTTCAGGACATTATGAAGGCACTTATTGGTTAAAACAGCATG
The DNA here is from genome assembly GCF_059751285.1 of Brachycentrus maculatus. Taxonomy (NCBI): domain Eukaryota; kingdom Metazoa; phylum Arthropoda; class Insecta; order Trichoptera; family Brachycentridae; genus Brachycentrus; species Brachycentrus maculatus. Next base: position 6,464 of record NW_028282350.1, on the reverse strand, counting down.
TTTCCATCTAATGACACCCAAACTCCTGTAAGATTACCTACCAAGAAAAAAGCACACAAAAAAAATGTCGTTTTGTAGAGTTCCAGCCTCGAAAAAACTGAACTACTCGACGACTACTCTTTCTAATTCGAGAGAATGTTCCTTGAGCATAAAAGTAGTTAAATTAATTTCCTATACCAGAATTTCCAGGAGTTCAAGCAGCTCCGCGGAGTGCTAACCCTTACAGAAAAGATACCATTGTGCTATAACTTAGTTAAATATTATCTCATACTCCAAGGGCAGTTCATCAAAGAACTGGAATCTGGTTCTTTCATCTCAAAGTATACTCACATCAAGAAAAGAGTCTCTGAAAAATAATAGAAGTCTTTGAAGTTAAAAGAATACTCCAAAACTGAGCCCTTAAAATAACTGTGCAAGCAAATGCAATAAAATTACGATGTCGCAAAACTGCAATTCGAAATTCTTCACGATCAATGCCAAGAATTCACCGAAGAAATAAAAGTATCAAATGAGGAGTTCGAATTGATTTTGGATACTGATCTTGGAGATGCAAGCACAAGTTTTAAATCTTTAGCATTTAAGGCAGCTTACCGTAAATCAACATCGTACGCTTACAACAAACTAAAGACTCTGATTCAAAGTAGCAATAACACGAACAACAAAATGAATTATTTTATGGCTTTGTCAGCCATTTGCCATATGTTTAATCACTTCATAAAAGAAAGCCAGCGAAATGAGCAAATATTCCCAGTATTTTTGCAAAGTTAAGCCAAACAGAATGAGAAGTCGGCAAATGGTACGAAAAATCATGAAACTGGATAGTGGAATTTTACTGATCTCAGCAATCTTAGGAAATGGATGTCGAAGGCCGATCATGAGTTACTGAATGGAATCTGCAAACAAATTATTGATCTCTATCTCCGAAAGTGATTCACACTGCACATGCCATATGAGTGATGATTTATGGGTGGATTTTCATATTTATTATTATATGGATAATTGTGTAGTTGCTATATCTGCATATCAATCAATAAATCCCAAATAATACGCGCCATCAATGTCTTACCCAGAGCCAGCCTTCCAATTACTCAGTCCCCTTATCAATAAATTCGATTACCAACAAACCCCCATCCACAACTAACAGCGCGAGCACTTCTATGAACATGTCGACAATGATAGCCATCAGAGGTATCTCATAAACACCTTCCAAAGCACCACCAAATACTGTTTGGATCATCTGAACTCCATACTATTCAGTAAGTGTTGTCTCATATTTCGTAGAGGATGGTAAAATTTATAATTTACTGGAGAGGACCGTCGATAAGAAGATTGTGAAGTGTGGCTGCGTGAAGTCATTCTGCGAGGCCAAATATTGTGAGTGTTTCCGGAATGGGCAGATCTGCGGGAAGGACTGTTCTTGTAAGGGGTGCAAGAATAACCCAGAAGCCTATAATTAGAAGATCTATGACCATGTCAATGCTGCCACCTTCAATTTCAAGGCAAAGAACTTCATTGATGACAATTGTAATATTAACCACATCCACTTCCAGAGTAAAGCCAGCGATCTCCATCTCCAGAACAACTCCTTGCTCTCATTGCCCAACTTCTTATCTGGCAACATCGTCAGTGCAGGCTGCAAGTGCAAAAAGTCAGGCTGCTCCAAAAAATATTGCGAATGCTTCCAAAATGGGAAAAAATGCGGGGTGCATTGCTGTTGCTTGAACTGCAAAAACGGAAGGGAATGCAAATAAAATGATCCCAGTCTTTAAAATAACAGAAATGTCAAGGAGAAACTGAAAGAGAATTAAGAATCTTTAAACGAAATCAAAGAGCAACAGCCAATTCCCATGGAAAAACATTCTTGCTTAAAAATGGAAGAGTAACAAAGTGACAATAAGAAGCCAATGAAAGCCAATACACCTACGGAGGAGAGACAACAAGAACAATATGTGGAACAGGAAATAAAGCAATAAATAATTTAAGAAGAACCTGAAAATTCATCAAATTCTTCGCAGGAAATTGAAGAGTAAATCGAGTAAATTCTCAATGAGGATGACAATAGTCACATGAAGGAAGAAATTCGGCCGAAGCCACAATCAGATTTGAATGGAATCAACAAATCTCACTCCAATAACTCCAAAACAAAGAAAATCATAAAACAGAAAAAGGGAAAGGTCGAAGATAAGACGATGAGCAAAATAAAAAACGCCCCGGTTTCTTTATCCAAAGGAATTATCTCAGATAACCTAGCGGAAGTGACCCCTCAAAAGTAAATAAGCAATAAGAAGAGCTCTAATGGAGAGTAAAAAGGCGATCACATTCATAAAAACTCACCAATAAAATCAGAGCAGAACCCCCAAACAACTCACAAGATAAAATCTAAGGAAAAGGACAGCAAATAGAAAGAGAAACCAATAACAAACAAAGATAGAATAAATATAATAATTAATACGAACACAAGGAATAAAGGCCTGAGAACAGAAATTCTTTGATTGGAATATTCTTCTTTCGAGTTTAACCTTATTAATTAATTAACAATTATCAGATTATTATCGCCCTGTGTTCTCTCCCACAGAAATCGATCACAACAATTGCATGCGACTTCACTTTATCTAATATTTTTTGTTTATGCATTCAGATCGATCGTCAAGAACTAAGACATAAATAAATAAATGCACAGATAAATGTGAGTAAAAATAGCATATAGATTCAGCAAATAATACAATAAATAATCATAATATAAATTAATGGAGTTCCATGTATTTGATTTAATTTAGATATCTTATTCTATGCTGTTTGTCGATTATAATTTTATCACTGATTTCTCTTCTGCTTTTCCTTGTCCCGTTTCCTACTTTTGCAAACCACTTACTTTCTCTTGGCTGTCACGAACAAACGCTGCTCATTATCTTTTGAGGAAGGAAGAATCAGGAACGGGTCATGGATGAGGTGGAAGCTTACAAATGGTACCTGTCGAATCGAAGAGTATTTGGCAGATGAAGCTATGTCCTCGAATTACGAAGGCAAAGTTCCCCGAAAACCTTGAGCAATGGGCTGGCATTGAATTGGAGTATATTTGGGTTTGATGCCTGTATCGTGAAAAATAATGACTGGGAATAGGCTTCACAGCTTGAGAGTAGGACTGTGGATAGCACTGGGTGTATATTCTTTGATGGTATTGTAGAGGATTCGACCGTAAACCATTCCTCTAGCAATATGTAAAAAATATATACAACAATTCAAAACGCATAGGCCTCAATTATGTCAATTATGTTCGCATTATTTCATATTCCAAATGTACATCATTTTAATCAAATTATTCATTACCATTGTTCTCATTAAAATTATTGCCATTCTCATTCTTATGAACATTATAATTATTGTCATTTTCATTATAATTATTGCCATTATAATCATCTCACATATTCTAACTATCTTCTCCCAAAATCATAATTATCATTGCAGTGAGCCAATTTATAATTTGTTCTGCCCTCGGTATTTTAAATTGTGACCACAGATATATTAATCCCTCAATTGAGATACTTCCAATCATCCATCTAAATTATAAACAATGTTTGCCACTTTTTAGTACGGACATTGAAACATTATATCTTATAGTCTGTCCCTGACTCAGAATTGGCATGAGATATTATATTTATATTGTATTGTATTGCTTTCCTTCCATCTTCCAATATTGATGATAGCTTATTGATACAAAACTGGAGATATATATAAATATGTTTGTCATGCTATTTCCAATTATAATCTCATACAATTTGCACCTTCTCCCTGATGCACTCTCAAATGGATGTCCATGAGTAAATAAATGTCCAAACAATTAATTCATATAACAAACTTAATGATAAACAAATACTCTTAACGAACAATCAATCAACTTCTTCCATCTTATTGGCGGTTGACTCAGTGGGTTCAGTACCTTTCTCCAGGCTGGGGAGTTCTTCCTCGATTTTGTCATCGTCGATTGATAAGCCGAGCTTGATCATTCTGTGAATACGGCCGGCAAATGAGGATGGCTCTTCAAGGGAGAATCCTGATGCCAACAATGCGGTGTCGAACAACAGCCAGATCAGGTCCTTGACTGTCTTGTCGCTTCTGTTCTCATCCGCTTTCTTTTTGAGCTCCACGATGATGGGATGGTCAGGGTTGATTTACAGGGTCTTTTTGGAGACCATATAGTTCGATGCTGATGAATCACGCAGTGCTTGGGCTTTCATGATTCTTTACATGTTTGCAGACCATCCGTACTCGCCTGTCACCAATGCGCAAGGAGAGTCTGTGAGTCTTTGTCCGACCTGAACTTTCTCAACCTTATCTGAAAGAACTTCTTTGCAGAGTTTGCACAATCCTTCAAAAGCAGCTTTTTGTTCTTCAGCTTTCTTTTTCTCATCTTCCGATTGGTCGAACTCGAGTCCTTCTTTCGAGCAGTTCTTCAGCTTGAATCCTTCGAACTATTTCAGCTGTTGGGTAACGTACTCGTCAATGGGGTCAACCATGTAGACAACCTAGAGATCTCTCTTGACTAGGGCTTCAACGAAAGGAGAGGCTGCAGCAGCGGCTCTAGATTCAGCAGTGATGATGTAGATTTCCTTTTGGTTTTCTTTCTTGCGGGCAATATATTCTTTCAAGCTGATGAGTTATTCTCCTGACTTAGATGTGTGGTATCTAAGGAGTTCGGAGAGCTTGGCTCTGTTGCTGGAGTCCTCATGGATACCGAGCTTCAAGTTCTTGGAAAACTGCTCATAGAACTTTTTGAAGTCTTCAGCATTCTACATGATCTCGCTGAATAGTTCCAGACATTTCTTCACGATGTTCTTCTTGATTACCTTGAGGATCTTGTTGTGTTGCAAGTATTCTCTGGAAATGTTGAGGGGGAGATCTTCTGAATCAACGACACCCCGGATGAAGCCAAGCCACTCAGGAATTAAATCTTCACAGTCGTCCATGATGAAAACTCTTCTGACGTAAAGCTTGATGTTGTTTTTCTTCTTCTTGGTTTCGAACATGTCGAAGGGAGCTCTCTTTGGCACAAAGATGATTGACCTGAATTCGAGGCCACCCTCAACTGAAAACTGTTTCACAGCCAAATGGTCTTCCCAGTCGTTTGTTAAGCTCTTGTAGAAGTTAGAGTAGTCTTCCTTTGAGACATCTTCCTGCTTCTTCATCCAGATAGGCTTGTTCTTGTTAAGCTCTTCGAGTTCAGTTGAAACTTCTTTGATGGTTTTCTTTTTCTTTTCTTTCTTGTCGTCTTCCTTAATTTCAGCATCATCCTCATCTTTCTTCTCTTCCTTCTTCTCGTCGTCTTCGTCGTCTGAGATCTATTTCTCTGTGGTCTTTTCGATTTGTAAATAGATGGGGAAGGAAATGAATTCGGAGTGCTTCTTAACAAGGTCTTTCAATTTTCTCTCTTCTAAGCATTCAACATTGTCAGATTTAAGCTGCAAGATCACCTTGCTTCCTCTCTTTATGTCTTCACTATCGTCATCGACGACTGAGAAAGTTCCACCGGCAGTAGATTCCCATCTGTATTGCTGGCTCTCTCCTGGGGCTTTGGAGATAACTGTGACTTTATCAGCGACTAAGAAGGCTGAGTAGAAGCCAACACCAAACTGTCCGATCATAGAAATATCGGCTCCTTGGGATAGAGCCTCCATGAAGGCCTTTGTGCCTGACTTAGCAATAGTACCCAAATTGGTGATCAATTCTTGTTTGGTCATACCAATGCCTGTGTCTCTCAAGGTGAGGGTGTTGGTGGCTTTGTCGGGGATGATTTCAATTTTGAAGGTGGGCTCATCACTGATGATGTCAGGGTCAGTCAAAGATTTATATCTAATCTTATCCAAAGCATCGGAGGCATTTGAGATCAGTTCTCTCAAGAAGATGTCCTTGTTGGTGTAGAAGGTATTGATGATCAATCCCATCAACTGCTGGATGTCAGCGTTGAATGCAAAATGCTCGGCTCCTGCGCTTGGTTCTTCGGCCATTGTAAGTGTAAATAATTTCAAATCACCATTATTTACATTTAAAGGAATCTAATATTTTCTAGAATAATCGAAATCCAGATTAATTATCCATTCATTTATTATCCATTCATTTATTATCCATTCATTTACTATTGCTGTTATATTACTATTATATTCCTCTTTATATTTCTAAGAAATGTATTTATTCTATTCTTTAACTCTAATTCTCCTATTTAACAATACTCCCTCTCTACTCTTTAACTATCCACATTTGCTTATGCAACTCACTCCTCCTTGACAATTACTAATTAATCTCTATATATATTTAAGATACAATAGAGAATGATTCAGACATATATAGACAAATCAATAGTAAATTTTTTGAAAGAAGTACTGGGGTTGGGGTTGGGGTTGGGGTTGGGGTTGGGGTTGGGGTTGGGGTTGGGGTTGGGGTTGGGGTTGGGGTTGGGGTTGGGGTTGGGA
>NW_028282349.1:0-66207 GCF_059751285.1 Brachycentrus maculatus | reverse complement strand
ACTCAAAATGTTGTATATATATATGATAATATGTGATATATATATGATAATATGTGACGTGTTGTGTCTTATTAAGACATTATCAAACACTCAATAAGACAAAACGCGTCACATGTTATCATATATATGTAAATAAAAGAGGAATTCAATCCAATAACCGTGTTTAATTTTGGATAAACCATTTTACCCAAAAATTCAATATGGAATTCTACCAACTGTCTGCAGTTACAATAAATGAGCTTATAGATTTATAACTAAAAACTCTCATTATTCTTATTATAAAAGGAAAGGGAATTAATGATGATGTAAAGACGAGAATATTCATTGTATCCCATACAAAATTAGAAAATATTTTATATGTAATGACTTTCCTCAAATTGTTAGTTTGTATTTTTTGTTGTTGTTGCATTGTTAGTTTTTTTTTTAATCGAAAGAGATACAGGCAGACCATCATACATTTGAATAGATCTATTTCGAATCGTTGGGTGTGAATCGCATACTCACAAATATCTCCATACTTACTACTCAACCGATATTTGTTATGTTCCTCAAATTTGTTTTGAGAGATGGTTGAGATGGAACTTACGACAATTTTCCGGCTGGATGCATTTGCCCAGATGAAGAAGTAATCCAGGTTTACAGTGACACCCCATCACACACTGACGCGTACATTTCACAGGGTTCCGCTTTTCACAAGTAGGGGGACATGCAGATCCGCATATATTGTATACCATGTTAGGGTCCTCACATCTTGCTGTAATAACATAGATTGCAATAAAAAGATTATTTCAAGAAATGTTATAATCGAAGCTGTGTATTTTTTCGTCATAACTAACATAAATGATATCCGGGTTCAATTTTCAGGGGGGCCAGAACAAATATTTGTCGTTTTTTCACTCATAAAATGATACTTTCACTCATAAGTGAAACTCTTTTTTTCACTCGTAAGTGATGGTACTTTGTAAAATGGTAAAACTAATCATACTATCCTTCATAATACTCTTCAAACTAACACTGCGTCAATGTACAATAAACCAATGGGTACTGACAAGGATCTGGAGGAATTTTTTAAAAAGAGAGATAAAATAAAAAATTAAGTTACCTGGAAAAGAACTAAAGTAGAGGATATTTATTTATCTATTTATTGAATGGGTAATGCCTTTAACAAAATACATATATGCAGTATCTAATATAAAAATGCAGTAATGAATACACTAAAAGGTAAACAAAAAGTCTAAAACATAAAATAATAATAAAATTACAAATACTAAGCACTGGTAAATACACGTCTCCTTCACACACTATCAGCGAACAGCAAGAGAGAGTGAAACACAACCAGGATATCACGGATTGCGTGACAAAACTTGAATGGTAATAGGCAGGACATATTGCAAGACAGGGATCCACAAGATGGACCCCAAGAATTTTACGATGGAGACCTTGGGAGAACAAAAGAGGTGTCAGAAGACCCCAAAAGAGATGGTCCGACGACAAAGTTGCTGTGGGGGTAGAAACTGGCTGCAAGCAGCAACCGACCGGAGGAAATGGAAAGAAGGGGAAGAGGCCTATATCCTGTAGTGGAGGTCAGAGGGCTAATGAAGAAGGTGTGGAGAAACCCAGATTTATAAACAAGATTTTGGACACAGCCAAATATGTTGTGAATATTTAATTTCACTTACGACAGCTGGACCGTGGTACGCAGGAGTTGTCTCTGTCGCGGACGTAGTCGGGGGCGCATTCACATCCCGGGACGCAGGGTCCTGGGGAGCAGGTGGAATACGGAGGGTCGGTGAAGCCATAAGGTCTGTAATAGTAACAGTAATCTGCGCAAGTGTTCACACAATCTACGTATACTTGACTGGGGTATGGACATACTGGAGCTGCAACCAAAAATTACAGAACTTAGATTTGTATCAACATAAAATTGGCTAAAATACAACATGACTATATCAGTTACAAAGACTAAAAGCATGGTATTCTCTCCAGGTGGGATGAAGGTGGGATGAGGCGTGACTGTGAATGGCATCTTAGTGGAACAGGTGGAAAAGTTCAGATATAGATATGTGTGGTCAAATGGATTTTCCATCTCAAGATGCCTGAGAAATTGTATATGGAAAAACCCTGACATGAAGATTGGCAGCACAATTAAAATACATTAAACCTGTTTGCGACCCGTCATGATATATGGAATCGAATGCAGATCGAACACCGCAGTCAACAAAAAATGCACTAATAGTCTCAGAAATGAAGACTCTAAGGAGCATATCCGGCGAGAGTCTACAAAATAGAATAAGGAACACCAGGGTAAGAGAAATATGCCAGATTGAAGATGTCAATAGGTGAGGAAGGCAACAAAGAAGTCAATGGAAGTTAAGAGGAATGGAACCAATAAGATGGATAACGGAATACAATTAGATAGTCAATTTTAATACGAAAAATAACTCACGGCAATCCTCTGGTTTGATACATTTGCCCTTGTGAAGGACTAAACCAGGTTTGCAGTGGCATCCATCCACGCATATGGGAGGACAAGTTATAATGTCCCCAGTTTCGCAAGTACGTGGGCACGCAGAGCCACATTGATCGTATACCATGTCTGGGTCGTCACATATTGCTGCAAGAGATCATAAAAATGCAATGTGTATTATTGGATTAAATTTGAAATTCAGTTAAATGGCAAATTAGATCTAACGCGACCTATACAATTCCTGAATTACTCCAAATGTATTATACTGTTGTGAGACATGAAACTTACAATGGTCCAGAGCAGCTATATATCGTGGGTATACTGGCAAAAAATGGTAACTGGAAAATATGCAATTATAAAGTTTTCAACGTTCTATGAACTGGAAAAATACACTAAGCAGTTTGAAATGTCATAAGCATATGGTTTAAAAAGTAAATTCAAATTTAAGTTTAATAGGGGGTATTTTATTCAGGATAAAAGCTTTAAATAACAGGGATTATTCAAACAGGGATTTTAGAGTCAATGTTTTTTGCAAGTATACCAACGATATTAGCTCTGAGATTAGATGTGCGGTAGTTTGAATTTTTTCGTGTGATGATAGGTTTGCTTCTTTCATGGTCAGTCTTCACCCGGCTCTATCTTCTCCTCCAAGTAAAGATCAAACAGCCACTGTGACATTATACTTCAATGTTTAATTGAATTGACTTGTCAGCACTCTTCAACACTTTCCTTGCACACTTCATACACCTTTGACACCAGCTCCTGCAGATCGTCTCTAAAGGACATTGGTAAACAGGACTAAGGTAGGACACAAAATGCCGAACCCTCTTCTAGTGGAACAGAAGGTCTGCTGATGACAGTCAACAGTCTGCCATCTCCTGAGGAGTTTTACGTGGTTTCCTCCCAGCAATGAACAAATGCTAAGAAGTTCCCACACTAGATTATCCCTCCTGTTCCCAACCAAGATTTAAATACAAACATATTTATAAATATAATTTATATTTGAAGCACTAACTTTGTGATTTTCCATTTTACAATTAAAATGTAACTTTGTTTTAAAATCACTATAAATACTATATTTTATTATAATTTAATTATATTGTCAACGGGTTTCGAAGCTAACCACTTCTTTATCAAAATTATAATTAAGTTATAATAAAATATTTATGGTGATTTTAAAACAAAATTGCATTTTAATTATACATATTTATTTAGTTAGAAGAAACAAAATTCCACTTAAGAAATGCAATTCCCATCCTCCTAAAATTTAATAATTTAACCTTTTAACAGCCGGCAGGGACATGTACCCAGCACGCCGCGAATTTTACTACAAAAATAAAACTTTCTAAACATATCGTTATTGAAAGTGTAATAAGGTTTATTTATAAAACTTACCAAACAAATGAAAAGCGCGCCAGTCGTGCAATCATTTATCCATATTCATAAAGTTAATTGTTCATGGTGCAGGGTTGTCACAAAATTTGTTATAGAAAATGTGAAAACTAAATTATATGTCAAAAGTAATTTTTTATGTTAGTTTAATATTAAAAGTATACACACACACACATACACACAATGATTTAAAAAAAATTAAAAATCAAATTAAAAAACATCAGAATCAACACTAAAATCACTGTCATCAGATTCGGCAGTGACGGTAACTCGGGGATTATTGGACAACCCTGAGCGCCATCAGTTGTTCCGACGACAAAGCTCTCTTTAATTTACGTTTAAAGTGGTAAAAACAAATTCTGTTTCAATTCTAAGTATGCAAAGATATTTTCAATAGATGTCACTATGCGTTCAATATATTTGTACATTTTAAATAATTGATTTTCTTAAGTAAAAGCCCATTTAAAACGGCGCGACTTAAGACACAATTTTTGTATGAGTGGCGCTCCGTTCACCGAAAATAATGCGTCTTAAGACGCTTTTGGAAGTTAACCTGATAAAGATACTAATTGTTTATTTTCTTCACTTACGGCACATAAACTTTGGGATGCAGACGTTGTTCCTATCTCTTATGTGTTCCGGGGCGCAGTCGCATCCCGGGAAACAGGGTCCAGGGGTGCAGGGGGGTCGCGGGGTGCGCTGTGGTATGGGGAACTCGGCATAAGTGATATGTTCGCAGGTCTCAGCACATGTGTCCACACAATTCACCAGAACCTCGTTAATACCAGGGCACGATATATCTATAAAAAATTTAGAATACAGTGAAACCTCTATCTATCGTTTTTAATGGGACCTATTAAAATAAACTATGAATACGGGAAAATAATGAATGCGGGATTAAGAGGTCAATACCCATCTGTATAGCCATTCGTAGGCTGAAATTCTATGAAGAATACAGGTTTCAGATGCAAATGTATTTATATTTTTTTTAAATACAAACCTGAATACAATTTTTAAAAAATACTAAAATTTATTGATCCAAATTTGTTTTTTAACTGTTTTATTTTCGTAAGTCAATAGTATATTTTCTCCTGCTATCGGTTACACAAGCTTTTGATCATTTCTATCCCATACGTTGCCGTTGAATGTAAGAAAATTGAAAATAATGTAAAAAAAACAGACAAAATGTATCAAATATGCAGCTTAATTCGAACGATAAATGCGGTAAATGGTAATAGAGAAACGATCGCTGCGATCTATTTTAGTATGAAATTAATTCAGGATAGAAGAAATAAACGACACATCCGGGAAAACGATTATTCGAGACACGATAGATAGAGGTTTCACTGTACTCTATTAGCTTATCTTTTTACGTTTAGACATATGTATTGAGATGTGACAGTGATGTGAGATGTGTGTTGTCCACCTCCATAGTGTAATGGTCAGCACGCTCGACTACTGTTCTGGAGGTCCCGGGTTCGATTCCCAGGAGGGGGTCAAATAAATATAAGTGATTTTTTCACTCTAATATTTATTCAATATTACCCTGGACTGGTCCCTGAGGCGCAGGAGTGATTACCTTGCCTTCATTTAAGTAAATATCAAGATAACACTGCGGCAATACGATGCAGTGTCCTATGGGTTAGAAAAAGAAGTAATAAATACGAAGGAGTAATATAGATGGATTGATGTATGTGATTATAATCCAGACCTCACATACTAATAAAAGAGTTTCTGCTCAATAAAAAGCTTCTTTTCATCTCACCAATAGAAGTCACTAGTAAAGTTCTAGTGATTCAAAAACAGTGTTTCTAAATTGGTTCATATATATAGAACTTCCAAGAATTTGAGTAGTGTGGTTGTCAATAATGGGTAGAATTGGTGAATGTTACACGTGTGTAAAGTGATCACTTAAACCAGCCTATGACGGTCTTTAGCCCCGTAAATGGCCAGACTTCCATATTCTTCTTCATCTTTTATGAGATGTCAAAAAATAATAGTTAGCGTTTTAGTTAATTTTTTCTTACCGCAGTCCTTTCCTAATATACATTTCCCGGCAGAATTTTTCACGAATCCTTTCTTGCACACGCACTTTTTCTTCCAGCAGCGTTTGGAGCCACAATTCGGAGAACCGTCGCAATTTACATCACAAGGGAATTCGCAGTCCACGACAAGAGCATTGGGGTCATTGCAACCTGAAAAGTATATTTTGTTAATACATTTCGGTAACAGACAAGACTACTTGTATTTCATTTTATTAACATACATATAATAATAATTATAATAAAGCCCTTATCCGCACCCCAATGGTGCACAGGGCACTGTGTCATATTAACGCAGTGTTATCTTGATCATTTACACATGAAGGAAAGGTGATCAGCCCTCCGCTTCAGGTACCAGTCCATGGTAGTGTTGAATAAATATTACAGTGAAAAATCACTAATATTTATTTTACCCCCCTTGGGAATCGAACCCGGGACCTCCAGAACGGTAGCCGAGCGTGCTGACCATTACACTACGGAGGCGGACAAAATACAAGACTACATTTATATCATATTATGAACATACAAGATTACTGTATAAAATAAAACCACTTTTTTTTAACCACTTTTTATTGAGCCGAACGATAGTTAACACACCATGACTGACGTCGATATCTTTATTTGTATCTTTTCATCATTTGTATGTAATAATCCAATAGACTAAAGAAGAGATAGCTTTACAATATACAATGCAAAATGACTAACCGGCAAGTCATTGATAAGCTAAAATTAGTTTTATGTTTTATGAGTGACAATGTTATCACTGGTTATATTCGTTAGAAAGAGATTTGTGAGATTTGACTAATGGCTAGTGGCCAGTATATTGTATACGTATTACAACTCCATACAAGCATCATGATATAATGATTTCTTGATGTATCATAGTATTTGTAGCTGTGACTGATGTACTAGGAACACCTCTAGGTTTCACCAAAAATATAAGGGGACTCACAGAATTCAGGGGACACGCAGCTGGCTCCGTTTCTTATAAAGCCAGGAAGGCACTCGCAGCGAGGTCGGCAGATGTCTTCGTAGCCTGGAGGAGGTCGCACGCAGTCCCGGATATACCCGTAAAGGTAGGAGCCGCAGTCGTCGTCGAAGGAGCAATACCTTGGACACCAATTCCACCTCTCGTTCGGGCCACAGCTTGGAGCGGCTTTAAAATATGAGAGATGTCAATATAAGTTACTCTTAATTGGACAAATCCAGACTTGAGAATAAAAATTTGGACAAAATATTGTATAATCCATATGTATTTGCAGGGTTTTTTCTTCCATGTAAGGACGCTTGTGCACTACATGGAATTTTACTGTCCGGCAGTTCGGTTTTTTTCAAATAAAAGCAACTACGACAGTTTAGCGTAATCGAATTTACACGCACCGTGATCACGCACCGATCAAACTCAATTCAATTCAATTCAATTCAATTTATTTAATAAAAAAATAATATATACATAACAAACAATATTCATTATAAAAGTAAGCAATAAGACTTAAAGGTGTAGAAGAATCCCGCTTCGGAAAACTCCTTCGGACACATGGAACAGATCAATATCCAATGTGATATTGTTCAACATAGCGGTAGCTATACAGATCCGAAGTAAGACGGTCAAAAGTACAAGCCAATCATCACAAGCGTAAAAGCGTGATAAAACGATGATTGGCTTAGATTGGCTTGTGCTTTTGTCCATCTTTCTTCGGATCGGTGCTCTTGAGCTGTGCGTGAATTTACTGCGCGTAAATTCGATTACGCTAAACTGTCGTAGTCGCCTTCATTTTTCAAAACCGGAATGCTGGACGGTAAAATTTCGGGTAGTGTACAACTGGGTCACTAACGCTGTGGAACGGCGTTCCGGCACATTTTTTACGGATATTTTTTTGTGTAAATTTTTTAAATAAATATATATTTACACATTTAATTCGTCAAAATTATGAAAAATGGTATTGTAATAAATATTTAAATGATATTTGAATATTTTTTTAGTGAGTTCTGGGACCTTTTTTGTTTTTAAAAAAACCAGTGTATTTGGAATTATAAAATATTACAACATTTTGAGTGTGTCCAATGCTTGTTCTATAATCTGGATTATCTCCAATTATGAGTTATTTTTTTAATATTATATTGACATTTCAATATAGACGAAAAAGAATATGGAATTCTGAGCATTTTACAGGGCTTACGACTTATCATAGGCTGGTTAAGTGATAACTTTACACACGTGAAACATTTGCCAATTCTACCCATGATTGACAACTACACTACTCAAAGTTTTGGCACTTCTAGAATCTTAATCAATCTTACCCCCTCTTCATACTTCAACATCCTAAGGGCACAATTAAAAAAAATTATACTTAGCTTCGCATTTAGTGTTTGACAATGATGCTGAATGCTTCAAAGTACGTATCACAATATATTTTAAGAAACAGTGTAATTTACCAAGTAAAATTTTATTTAAAACGATGTAATTAAAAAAACATGTCGTGTTTTTTTCGCTTTTTATAACTCTTCTCTGGTGGTAATCCTTGAAGTAAAATTATTTTTTATCCTACACACTTATAATATCTACTTCTTTTGAAACATTGTTTGTGGATGAATCAAGGATCCCATACATTGAGGCTACTTCGAGATACCACCGGGTAACCGCCTTCCCGGAAGACCATGATAGAGATGGAAGGATATCTGGGCGTCGACATCACAGGAGGAGTCACTTTCTTAAAAAAGATCAGATCTATTATCAAAACAAACGTACCACCGGACTTTCGAAGATTACACTCTACAGTAGAAAAAAATAGTCATCATATCAGCCCGTTGAGGTCCACTGCTGGACATAGGCCTTCCCCTTCCGCCTCCACTTCTCCCGATCCTGCGCTGTCCCCATCCACTGTCTTCCAGCAAACTTCCTGATGTCGTCCACCCACCTCATCGGTGGACGTCCTTGAGGCCTCTGGTTCCTCGGTCTCCACACCAGAACGCGTTTCGTCCATCTGTCGTCGGTCATTCTGGGTTACGTGACCTGCCCATTTCCACTTCAGCCAAGCAATTTGCTCTATCACGTCACAGACCCGTGTCTGGCGTCGGAAAAAATAGTATAAAACATAAACCCCATCCACCAGCTTTAGGAAATATTTTCACTCGGGCTTAAATCCCGTAAACCTATTTGGACAGTGGAGGTAGACGAAACCAACATATAGGAAATGTAGAAAGAAAAATGGGCCACTGAAACGTCACAAACAAACAATGAATCGTGGACCCAACATTTCGAGTACCGGGTTTTGGTCTACCCCGAAGGACATGGGTATAGCAGAACAGAGTAAGAATGGAGCAAGATTGCTGCAACTTCTTGCTTAGATGTGAGGGAAAAAGAACAACCCTGATTGTGAGTGTGGAGCTGAGCAGACCATAAGACACATAGTGCAGGACTGCCAGCTCAAAGGTTTAGGTAGTGACCTTCGGGATATCCATGAGGTGATCCCAGAGGCGATAGACTTGCTGACAAAACTCTAATCCCATAAGACATAACCCATATGTGTGAAGAAGAAACCGGAGCTACACGCAAAGTTAAGCCAAGTATGTAGATCTAATATAGGAAAAATAAATAGAATCTGAAGATTTATTTGTACTTGTATATCAACTCACGACAATTGTATATGCTGGTGCATTCGTTGTTTTCGTTCCTCACGTGTCGCGGTATGCATTCGCAGCCGGGGTTCCTTCCCTCGCAGGGTTGCCAATTCCAGGGTGGATCGACTGGGAGAGTGGCATTTTGACAGGACCTCGGCTCAGGGTTCAGGCAGAAAGTGAATTGTTCGTTTACTCCATTGCAAGTAAAGAAAGCTGTAAACGCATGTAATCATCATAAAATTATTGATTAATTTAAGTTTCACTTGGTAAATACCACTTTTCCTTAAAATCTATTGTAACACGTTGTGTTTCGATGCATTCCGCTTCATTTTCAAACACCGTATGTGAAGTTTAGTCTTAATTTTAGAGTTGTTTCCTTGGGATGTTGAATATTGAAGTAGAGGTTGGAGCTAATTCTTATATTTATTTATTTATAATTTTTTATTAGTGTGACCATAGACAATAAAGGGAGGCTTTTGTCATTGTAATATTGTTGATTATGGGTTTATTATTAAGCATGAATGTGTAAAATTAAAATACACCGAAATACATGTCAATAGATTTTAAGAAAAAGTGGTGTTAACTTAGTAAAACTTAATTTTATAATGGATAGATTTTACCACAAAGTGACTGCCAAATCAATCAATAAAATTAATTATACTAGCCGGCTCGGAGCTACTTACTGCATTTTTTGCTATATCAAAAATAGCACTAAAGAAAATTTCCCCTGCATTATTTTATAATTTATAATTTCAAAATATTGATTTTTTTAAAGCACAGTAAGTCGGTTTCGTGTGTTCTTTGTACTTATACATTGTAATTATATATCAGGACTTTGATATTAAATTTGAAAATACATTTAATTGCCTTAAAATTACTTGTATGCTATACATAACTTACAAAAATTGAGTTTGCTATACATAACTTACCACATTCAGCGGCAGGAATGCATTTATATTCAGGGCTATAAACATAACCAGGGATACACACACATCTCCTCATGGGACATTCGATAGTGCAAGAGCCGTGAGGAATTGGGTTGTCACATGTAGCACCGCAGTCTGTCGGACACTCTTTAGGGACTGCATTTGGATCCTCACAGCCTGATTAAACAATATAAACATAAGGACTTTTCACTCATCCAGGAGTGTGGCCGTACATGGTCGTCCAAACAAAATATTCCTCAAAGGAGTATGGGCGAACAAGAATGACCGCGCTTTTAATTTAAGCCTGGCGACAGAATAGAGACCGCTCATACAGTTTAAATATGATCAAACATATATTACCTATATAACGACAGCCTTAATTTAAAACTACGGCAAAGAATGGTTAGGTGTCATGTTTAGTCAGTACTTGTATTTTTTGTTTTAATATATTTTTAAAAGTTCTTTAGTTAGCTTATATTACATCTAATACAAACTATTTTTTACACTTACAGACTCTTTTCAGTCTTCGTACATTCAAGCATCTCATCATACATTTAAAAAAACTTATATACGGAGTTTAATCGTGGACCCTCAAGATAAGCAGTATGAACCAATTAGAGGCATTCGAAATGTGGGTACTTCGTAGAATGCATTCTATGGACCGTTGTGTCAGCAATGTAAATATTCTCCAAACATCAAGAGCAGGGAGTCAGTTGCTAACTGATATCAAGGTCCAGAAGGTGTCCTATCTGGGGAATGTGCTAAGAGGAGAGAAGTGGGAGTACTACACCTAATAAAAGGCAAAATAGAGGGTAGACAAGGTGTGGGCAGAAGACAGATCTCCTGGCTCCAGAATATACGCGATTGGATGGTGATCAGGATCGTCGAGGCGCTGATTAAAGTTGGCCAAGATAAGGATAGTTATTTTCAAGTGATAGTCGACGTCAAGGGCACCTGACATGACACCACAGGAATTCGCTTTTGGGGAAAAAGAATGCACAGATTGACCCAAAGATGAATGAAGGATAATAAATCTTTATAAAATAAAACAACTTTGTTTTAACCACTTGTTATTAGAACACTTTATCCAACCGGTTTCGACAAGAACCTTGTCATCATCAGGACAAGTTGTCATCCGGAGTTGACGTATTCGCTGCGCAATGCTCAATAAAAACAACATTTAGGAGTTTTTTTCACGTTTATTAAATCATATTTTCATATGGTGTACGGAGTGCGTGGATGTTTTTGGTATAGTAAAGGAAGGGTAATATTAGTATTAACTATCACCTAACTATGAGTATTTCAATGTTTTAGAATTCAGTACATAAACCCTAATGATGACAAGGTTCTTGTTGAAACCGGTTGGATAAAGTACTAATAAAAAGTGGTTTAAACAAAGTTTATAAAATGTGCCACACTGCGAAAAACATTCAAGAGAAAATAAATCTCTTAAAAAAAACCCTAAACATGATCGTATACTACATATATAATCCAATTAAATACTCACAGTTATTTGGTAAGACACATTGGCCATTAATTCTGACAAATCCTGTAAGGCATTCGCAGCGACCAGTGCACTGGTAGTCAGGAGGCGGAGCCTCGCACTCTTGTACCACTCCATCCAAGTAAGAAGAACACGACTCATCAAAAGAACAATATGCCGGACAAGAGTTCCACACTTCATTTAGACCACACGGCGCTGTATACAGAACAATGTGATAAAGCAAAGCATACAAATCACAATAAATACACTATATGGTAATTTGCAAAGAACTGCAAGAACCAAAACACAGAAATATATTTCAAAAACCTACCAAAAAGGGAAAATCAAAATACAAAGAACAGGGTGACCAAGGAAAATTAATGTCTTCTCATTCCTGGCTCTATCTTAACTTATCATCTTTGTAGATTGTTGGGGTCAGCTCTCCTCATCCTCAGGTTGTAGGTCCTTTTATCATATACGTCACCTAGGCAATGCTTTCGAATCATGCTATCTTTCAGTATCATCCATGACTTTTTGGTCTTCCTCTATATGTCTTTCGAGGAAGATCCATGGCGATTGCCGGATTCACAATATGATCATGTTCTCTGCATTCTATGTGCCCATACCATCTGAATTGCCTTTCCTCTAACTTATCACTGATGCCTGTTACACCCAGGCTTCCATTTATGCGCGAACTCTTTATTTTGTCTCTAAGGGACACTCCAGCCGACTATCTAAGCATTCGCATTTCAGCAGTATCTAGTTGTCTTTAATAGGTGTTACACATCGTCCAGCATAGAGGAGTGTGACAATTTTGTTGACAGACTTTTTCCTTTAACTTGGTTGGCATTTTTGGGTAACAAAAGACACCTTTCTCGGATTAAAGCTTTATCGATTGCATACATCTGTTGCACACCCTTCATCCTGACCAGTATACGGACCAGTTAAAAGAAAAGAAAGACATAGTAAAGTTCAAAAAGCTAAAATATATTTTTTCTTTAAAAAAATGAGAAATATTTGTGTTTTTTATTATTTACACAAATATTTCAATTTCATACTACTTATGTGAGCCTAAGCAGCTCATTTTTAGAAATAGGTATCAAATTGTGGTAGAGTGGGTTCGAACCGAGAAACTCTGACTTAAGAGTACAATAACCACGGGACCACAACCCGACACGATATAAATAGTATTTTAAACCAAACGTATAGTTACTTCTTTTGATCAAAACACCTTTATTATTATTAAATAATGAATTAAAACCTTCTTCCATTATCCATAAAGTCATTAAAAATAGAAACTTAATATAAAAGAACATGTAAACATATGTGTTTACATCTATAATATTATTATAAATTTAAACGTATATATTCATAAATAGATAATGAAAGCGGGGGGATCACTTAACCAAGCCTATGATTGTCGTAAGCCCTGTAAAAGCCCAGAATTCCATATTCTTATTCATCTAAAGATGTCAAAAAATAATGTTTTTTTTTTTATTAATTTTTATAATTAATAAAAAAAAACATTTATTTATCTTTTAACAGTTGTTTAAAAATAAAAAAAGAGTTGTCATAAATAAATTATATAATATAAATTTATTTACGTACTTGTTGAAGGTGCAAGTGTTGTAGGAGTCGTGGGTGAGGTTCGTGGAGGAGGTGAACGGGTGCGGAAAAGTAGCGGTGTTTGTGTAGAAGGTGGTGGAGGAGGGGGTGCAACTGGTGGATAAGTGGGTGGTGGGGGCGGTGGACGAGGGGGTGCAACTGGTGGATAAGTGGGTGGTGGGGGTGGTGGACGAGGGGGTGCAACTGGTGGATAAGTGGGTGGTGGGGGTGGTGGAAGTGGTGGACTGGTGGGGGGAGGAGGTGGTTCACGAGTGGGTGGAAGTGGTGGACTGGTGGGGGGAGGAGGTGGTGGACGAGTGGGTGGAAGTGGTGGACTGGTGGGGGGAGGAGGTGGTGGACGAGTGGGTGGAAGAGGTGGACTAGTGGGGGGAGGAGGTGGTACACGAGTGGGTGGAAGTGGTGGACTAGTGGGAGGGAGAGGTGGTGGCTGAGGGGGTAATGGAGGCATTAGAAGAGGTGGCTCATCTACCACGGGATCATCTATAAAGAAGATTTTATAATTAGACTTGTGTATATATATATATATATATATATATATATATATATATATATATATATATAAATATGTATATATATATATATATATATATATATATATATATATATATATATATATATATATATATATATATATATATATATATATATATATATATATATATATAGGGTCCGCCATCTAAAGTTTTTTTTTTCAACTAGTGCTTATTTCGTGAATGGTAACACTTAGCTCATGTCTGATTTGACAGATAATTAGTTTTATCCTTCCGCTGAGCGAATATGGTTGTGTATACGCTTGAACAACGCTGGGAAATATTGCGACATTACTTTGAAAATCATGGTAATGTTGCAGAATGTGTGCGAAAATTGCGTACGGTTTTTGGAAGAAGAGAAGCACCGTCAGCTCCGTATGTTCGTTATCTTGTGAAAAAAGTGAAAGAAACTGGCATCCTCATCGATAAACCAAAGCGTGAAAAGCCAAAAACAGTGCGTACACCCGAGAATATCGATGTTGTGGCAGAAAGTGTGCGTGAAGCGCCATCAACATCAATTCACCGTCGTTCTCAACAATTGAACATTTCGGAGACATCATTGAGACGAATTTTGCATAAAGACCTTGGTATGACGCCATACAAAGTCCAATTGGTTCAGGAGTTGAAGCCAACTGACCATCCAATGCGTTTTCGCTTCGCTGAGTGGGCCTGCGATCGACTTACAGAAGATGCCGATTTTGCCAAAAAAATCATCTTTTCGGATGAAGCTCATTTTGATCTTGGCGGGTATGTAAACAAGCAAAATTGTCGTATTTGGGGCACAGAAAACCCGCACGCATACATTGAAAAGCCGGTACACCCAAAACGAGTCACTGTTTGGTGCGGATTTTGGTCCAGAGGCATAATTGGGCCATTTTTCTTTGAAAATGAGCAAGGAGTGGCCGTTACAGTCAATGGCGATCGTTATCGGGCCATGTTGAACGGATTTTTGTTCACAAAAATTGAAGAGGAGGATATTGGCAACATTTGGTTTCAACAGGACGGCGCTACGTGCCACACAGCCGAAGCTAGCAGCTTTTTTTATTATAGCATTTTCAAAAAAAAAAAGTTATTTGGCGGACCCTGTATATATATATATATATATATATATATATATATATATATATATATATATATATATATATATATATATATATACACAATATATTTATATATATTTTTTTTTAAGTTTACCAATTGGAGGATGCCATAGGCAGTAAAAGCCTTGAAGACGAATCGATTTCACACGACCTTGGCACTTTCTTGTGAATGAAAATGTTCTATTTACAACATTTTGAGTGTGTCAAAATACTTTTTCACATAATCTGGATTATCTTCAATTACAGGAGTTATTTACATCTCACCAATAGATGTCTCTAGTGCTAGTGATTCAAGAACAAGGCTTCTAAATTGGTTCATATATATTGAACTTCTGAGAATTTGAGTGGTGTGGTTGTCAATAATGGGTAGAATTGGTGAATGTTACACGTGTGTAAAGTGATCTCTTAAACCAGCCTATGACGGTCGTCAGCCCCGTGAATGCCCAGACTTCCATATTCTTTATCATCTTTGATGAGATGTCATAAAATAATATGAAAATGTTCTGTTTTTTCTCATGTCCAAATGATTTCTTATTGAACTCTGGTACACGATTTCACGCGTACCAGAGTAGTTGTCGACACCTTGTCGAACTTTTACAACTGAAAAAAAAAAAAGGTACCTACTCACAAAATTTTGAGTGTCCCCAAATACTTGTTCACACATCTGGATTATCACCGCCTAAAAGTTATTTTTTTTTTAATTTTTGACATCTTAACCCTTTATAACGCAGACCCCCAGGCAGACCTCCAAAAAGATGGAAAGACAGCTGGGAGTCAACATCCCAAGAGCGACAAGCGGAGGCATAAACAGATCCTTAGGATCTACAAAAAGAAGAAGAAGAAGACATCTTAACAAAGATGAAGAAAACTTCTTTTTATTTAGTTGAGATGTCAAAAATGTTAATAATAACTCCTAATCGGAGATAATCTAGGTTTGTGAACAAGTATTTGGACACAGTCATAATTTTGTAAATAAAATAACTGGTCAAATTATAAGCTACACGAAAAATTCTAAATCATATTTTCAAGTAGGAATCAAGTATGTATATGAATTTAATCCAAGATTCAGACCTTGAAATACAAATAGAATGTCTTTGCTCAAAAAGCTTTTCCTATTCCAGCATAGATGGCTGTTGAGAACTCACATGTCACTCACATGGATAGAATTGGTGAATGTTACACGTGTGCTAAGTATGTCACTTAACTAAGCATAACCGTCATAGGACGGTCGTAAGCTCTGTAAATGCCAAGTCCTTCAAATTTTTCTTCATCTATTTTGAGATGTCAAAAATATTTAA
The DNA here is from genome assembly GCF_059751285.1 of Brachycentrus maculatus. Lineage (NCBI taxonomy): Eukaryota > Metazoa > Arthropoda > Insecta > Trichoptera > Brachycentridae > Brachycentrus > Brachycentrus maculatus. The sequence continues at coordinate 49,722 of NW_028282349.1, read as the reverse complement.
AAAATAAACTATTTATATATTTTTTAAAGGAATAACCCGCAAAGCCGTTACTTTTAGAGGGTTGACTGCAGGTAAGATAGGGTAAATGTGAAAATGAAATGTATGTTTTGTCCGCCTCCGTAGTGTAATGGTCAGCACGCTCGGCTACCGTTCTAGAGGTCCCGGGTTCGATTCCCAAGGGGGTAAAATAAATATTAGTGATTTAACACTGTAAAATTCATTTAATATTATTTGGGTAAAATAAATATAAGTGATTTTTTCACTGTAATATTTATTCAATACTACCCTGGACTGGTACCTGAAGCGGAGGGCTGATCACCTTTCCTTCATATGTAAACGATCAAGATAACACTGCGTTTATATGACGCATTGCCCTATGCACCATTGGGGTGCGGATAAGGGTTTTATTATTTATTATTATTACATACATGCAAGACAATTTTTTTGTATTTTATTAACATGCAAGACTATTGTATTAATTTTATTTAAATATAAGACTTCAATGTTTATGAGGATACATTCAAGAATTTTAACACTCTTATGGTAGAGAAAGTCCAAAAGAAGTTTTTGAGGTATCTCTACATCACAAACAACTTGGCCAATTGAAAAAATATATTTCTTTAAATTATGTTGTAGTTGACGGGAATCGAATCCGCGACGCAAGTTTCGCAGTCGAGAGTCTACCCAACTACGCCACCGTGCCAGTACATCTCACAAATTTAATAATATTAAAATATGGAATTACTAAAGCCAATATCAAGAAGGATGTCCATATTTCCCTACCTTCATTTTTCGTAGTTTGCACATAATCTAAGGAGATGAACAAAATAGTAAAAAACACAAAAGTACATTTCATTTTGGCTACACACTATCCAGTAACTCTCCTATGAAATAATAATTGACGACTTTTATATGCGTATTCAAAATTTCAGTTTATTACTCAGTGAAATCGTGATTCACGATAAAAAGAAAACGTGTGTGAAATACTTTTTTATGATTTTCAGAGTCAGGTTAAATGTTTTAGTTTGTCAATTTTTTTCATTTTTTTTAATTTGTCTTAATTATTTTCTTTTTTACGTCGTTTATCAATCGTTTTTATTGTATTGTATTATATACAATGAAAGCGATACTGGAATGAATATATAAACAGAATGTCAGAAGACAGACTTCCACGTATCGCCCCTAAAGGACGCAGACCCCCAGGCAGACCTTCAAAAAAGGTGGAAAGACAGCTGGGAGTCAACATCCCAAGAGCGACATGCGGAGGCACAAACGGATCCTTAGAATCCACAAAAAGAAGAAGAATATATATATATATATATATATATATATATATATATATATATATATATATATATATATATATATATATATATATATATATATACAATATATATATATATATATATATATAAATAAATATATATATAAATATATATATATATATGTATATATATATATATATATATATATATATATATATATATATATATATATATATATATATATATATATATATATATATATATATATATATATATATATATATATATATATATATATATATATATATATATATATATATATATATATATATATATATATATATATATATATATATATATATATATATATATATATATATATATATATATATATATATATATATATATATATATATATATATATATATATATATATATATATATATATATATATATATTTATATGGTTAGAGGCATTCGAAATGTGGCTACATCGTGTAATGCTACGCATTACATCGATAAAAACGATCAGTAACTTGAATGTGCTCCAAAGAGCAAGAGCAGGGAGACAGTTGCTGACTGATATCAAGGTCCGGAAGGTGTCCTATCTGGGGCATGTGCTGAGAGGAGAAAAGTACGAGCTATTGCACCTAGTCGTTAAAGGCAACATAGAGTGTTGACATCAGGGGGACCTGACATAACAAGCACAGAAGAAGAAGAAAAAATATATACTTGAGTAATTGTGACAAAATACATATAATTTGTCATAATTCATCTATAATAGATTTGACGAACTTCAGAATTGGACCTTTTTTATCCAATCTGTATCCTTATCTGTATCCAATAGTGTATAGGACACTGAGTCACATTTAAGCAGTGTTATTTTCATTGTTAATTATATAAATACCAAATCTCTGTTCCGAGCTGCAGCATCCAATTGAAGATAGCCATGATGATCGCCGATCTTCGTTAGAAGTGGCACAGAAAGAAGAGAAGAATTATATAAAGGCAATGTGACTAGTGCCGCGCTTCAGGTACAAGTCCAGGGTAAAAATCAACCAATAGATTGAAAATCACAAATATTTATCTTGTACCTATGGAATAAGATTCTGGAGTATCCAGCATGGTAGCCAAACGTTCTGCAATATGGAGGTGAACCATATACGTATATTATTGTTTTTTTAACTTTACAATTTTACCTGACTTTTTAATATGGGTATCACACAGCATAATATAAAATAATAATAAATACATCAAATATACGAGTTCTCATATTATAATTATTGATATATAAAGGTTGTTTATTGTTTTATTTTATGAAAAGACATTTGAACGATTGAAAAGAAAACATTGAACATAAAAAAAAACATTTGAAAAACATGAAACATTCACATTAACATTTCTATTTATTTATTACGTTAACTGACCATAAGTATGAATATATGTATATAAATATATATATATATATATATATATATATATATATATATATATATATATATATATATATATATATATATATATATATATATATATATATATATATATATATATATATATATATATATATATATATATATATATATATATATATATATATATATATATATATATATATATATATATATATATATATATATATATATATATATATATATATATATATATATATATATATATATATATATATATATATATATATATATATATATATATATATATATATATATATATATATATATATATATATATATATATATATATATATATATATATATATACATATATAAAATAAACATTTTTTGAAATATTGTTAACGTCAGATAGGTAAAGAAAGTTTAATATCAGCAAATTTACCTCAAATAGTATACCCGTGTTATGAATGGAAAAATCGTACAATATGAATCGATCCTTGGAGATCTTTTATTACCCCAAAATGTACATATTTCCATATCGTGGATATATTATTTTTAGCAAAGTTACTAAAACAAAACCACCTTTACCTTGGCAATGTATTTTCCGGGAAAGAATCGATACGTATGTATGCTGTCTACCAGTCTGACATTGCGTACTGCAGTTTTATCTTCATATAAGAGTTACATACGGTTGGCAATTTATTACGACCAACACAAGTTTTGAAGTTATTTTTAAATAGGGTAGAAATGCAGTGAAAAATATAATAGTATCCCAGTGCTTTCTACATTCGAATAATTGGAATAATTAAAAATTTCCTTTCCATTCCCATATTTTCCATTCCAAGGTTTTCACGTTTTTTCAAAACCAATTAAGGTGTTTTTTAAAAGGTTTACAAATTCAAATTATCCCCAATAAATTGATGATGACACCCGCAGTGTGGTATGCTGCGCCATCTTATTAAAATCACGACTCTGTCACATCAATGCCATTATACTGAGGTACGAAGAAGTCAATAATCATGGTTCTGCAGCGCTCTCCATTGCTCTCCGTAACATTCTGGCTGGCATCGTCTTTACAGAAATATCGGCCAATGATCCACCTGCCCATAAAACACACCAAACAGTGACTTTTAATGGATGCAAGGTCGTCTCGACAAAGGCTTCTGGGTTTTTTCCACTCCAAATTCAGTAATTCTGATTATTGATATAGCCATTCCAACTTTAGTCATACATGCCTCTGATTGCGTAGACTTTTGATATCACCAGATTTTAGGTCCTGATTCATCTGATCGTGCCAAGTTTATTCAGACATCCTCGTTCTGTTCTCCCACTCATGTTCGCCAAATATACTAAGTCATGCTCTCGTTATCCATTCGCTCCACATGTCCATACCACCTTTTCTTCATCTTTTCAATTATCCTTAGATTACATTACATTCCTTTCTAACATCTTTGAATTTGATTCTATCACATTTTCTTCACATTTGTCTAAGGGAATGCATTTCAACGGCGTTTACTCTGCTTTTATCCTTCATTTGCCAGTTCCACGTTTCACTTCCATACATCTCCAAATCTCCGATCTCCGTTGTGAACCGCATGGTTGGCTTCGATTGACATTGTTTTTTGCAATCACTCTGTTCAAGGCAGCATTTATACTTGTCTCTTCATAAAAAAATAAACACTTGTTATACCACATAATGACTTTTATTTTATTTAAAAAATAAAGGAACGGGTAAATGATCGAGAATTAAGTTTTTGAAAATTGTAAAATAGTTTATATTCTAATTTTTTTCTCTCTTTTTTGTGTGTATATTTGGTTAAAATGGTTAAAAACAATAAAAATGTTTGTAAAAAGAAATCCACCGACAAGGCAAACAAGATGGCTTGGTGAGTCTCCGCAAAAAATGTTTTAAATATGTTTAAAATTGTTCTTTAAATAAATGTATCCAAATTATGTTACTAAAAAAATGAAAATCTTTCATTACACACAGGTGAGTAGTAAAACTAAAAATAATGTCATTCCACAAAGCTAATGCCGAATTAATAAATAATACTCTATATTCTTGGCTATATTAAACTGCCATCCGACTGTATTTATGTCTTCAACCAAATCACGACGATTTTTTCTACTGTAACAATATCGTGAATTCGCAATATAAAAATATATTTATTCGCATATATGTACTATAAACTGATTTTACCAGACTATAAAGGCTTTAATATATTTTTTAAAATCACGATTGCGATAAATTACGCACGATGACAGTTTAAAAATGAATAAAAACATCGTTTTTCATGCTTAAAAAATTCATTTTTCCATGTAAACAATTGGTATCATTGATTTTTGTAACTGTGTCATGAGATTTTTGGGTACGGTCATCATATTTGTCGTACTTGGAGCCGTTGTATGTGATAGTGATAAAGGTGATATTTTTAATGTACTTTTTTTATTTCTTCTTCTTCTTGGTGTAGGGCTTGTAGCCCATTTTTAAGAGGGATTAGCCCCTGCGATATTGATTATCAGCTGTCAATCCATCTCTTTGGTGGTCTGCCCGGGAGTTGGCCGTGCAGTGCGAAATGGGGGAGTCTGGTTGGTTCTTTTCTCCTCACATGCCTATATCATTGTCTTCTTCGTTGTCTTCCCCACCTTACAACATCTTGGATCTCGCATATTTCTCTCTGATATTTTAAAAAATAATGCCAAATGCGCCGAAACACGTGTCACAGTAGATGTATATCGCTCACTTTTTTCAAGAACGTCATAAATAAAAAAACTCGATTTTTTACGTTTAAAAAGTTTAAAAATATAATACAATGTATCAAAAATAAATATCAAGCCACTTACTGAACTTTTTACTGTGCAACAGATTTTTTTAGGTAAAATCTGAAGGTTTTTTCACCATTTAAAAAATATTTAGTATATTTAAAAAAATTATTAAACAATACCTTTTATTCAAAATGCAAAAACAAGACTTTCTGCCCTGTAGCTGTTTTGCTGGGATATAGTACACTTTCTGGGTATTCCAAAAACACGCATAACTGAAAATTTACGATTTTTGATTTATGACGTTCTTGAAAGGAGTGAGAGATATGTGTATGTACGTGTCCGTTTGGTGAATAATACAGTGTATGATGAGTTATAAATTACTAGTTATATAAAACATTTTGATTGTGTCCAAATACTTGTTTACAAAATCTAGATTTTCTCCAATTACAGAAGTTATTTTCATATTATTTTTTGACAAAAAATAATATGAAAATAACTTCTGTAATTGGAGATAATCCAGATTTCCAGACTTCCATATTCTTTGATGAGATGTCAAAAAATAATATTAGTTATATTTTCAAGATGGAAACAAGATAGGGAAAAAGGGTCGAGGATGCAGAGGTGACCCCAATGCAGTTTTCAAGCCTTGCGGGGACCCTTGCCCTTTGACCTGCTCCAACAAGGACCTCCCAGGACCTAGGCCATGTCGCCTAGTGTGCATAGTCAACGGCTGCGCCTGTAAAAAAGGCTACGTAAAAAATGTAGATGGCAGATGCATCCTCCCTAAGAATTGCCGTAAGTTCTGAATGAATTATAAATCATTAACTTTATAAAATTAAACCACTTAGTTTTAATTGTCCGCCTCCGTAGTGTAATGGTAAGCGCGTTCGGCTACCGTTCTGGAGGTCCCGGGTTCGATTCCCAGAGGGGGGGGGTCGAATAAATATATGTGATTTTTTCACTCTAATATTTATTCAATATTACCCTGGACTGGTACCTGAAGCGGAGGGCTGATCACTTTTTCTTCGTGTGTTAACGATCAAGATAACACTGCGTTTATGTGATGCTGTGCCCTATGCACCATTGGGGTGCGGATAAGGGTTCGAATAAATGTTTTAATCACTTTTTTTATTATGAGTACACTTAACCTAACCTAACCTAACCTAACCTAACCTAACCTAACCTAACCTAACCTAACCTAACCTAACCTAACCTAACCTACCGGTTAGTAATGTAGGAATGTAGTATTTTCAATACCATTTCCAAAATTAAAAGAATGATTGTTAGTTGATATATCGCTCACTCCTTTCAAGAACGTCATAAATAAAAAAAAAAAGATTTTTCAGGAGAACGTTTTTAATGTTTAAAAGTATTATACAATGTATTAAAAATAAATATCAAGCCACTTATTGAACTTTTTACTGTGCAACAGATCTTTTTAGGTAAAACCTGAATGTTTTTTCTCCATTTGAAAAATTATAAGTATATTTAAAAAAATAAGTAAACAATACCTTTTCTTCAAAATGCAAAAACAGCACTTTCTGCCCTGTAGCGGGTAAATATTAAGCTGAAAATATGCCTTTTTTGCTGGGATATAGTATATGACGGCCGTCAGCCCAGTAAATGCCTAGACTTCCATATCCTTCCTCATCTTTGATGATATGTCAAAAAAATAATATGAAAATAACTCCTGTAATTGGAGAAAATCCAGATTTTGTATTTGGACACACTCAAAATGTTGTAAATGTTTTTTTTTTATTGCAGCGGGATGTGGCGGTGATCCCAATGCGGAGAGGAGGCCATGCGGGGACCCTTGCCCATTGACCTGCCAAAACAAGGATAGCCGGAAGCCGAGACCGTGCTTAGATATTTGTATTGTAAATGGCTGCGCCTGTAAAAATGGCTATGTCCAAAATGATTCAGGAAAATGTGTCCTGCCAAAATATTGCAAGTGAAATGATACCATTTTTTATTTATATGTTAAATTGTAATAAAATTTTGAAATCAAGACCAAATTTTGATTGTTTTTCTATGCAATAATTTAATGAACGCTTAGTTGAAAGAATCGTTTTAAAATAATGGAACGTATTCCAGTACGCATATATATATATATATAAAGGGTCCGCCAAATAACTTTTTTTTTTCAAAAACAGGGCGCAAAACATCGAGTGTAGCTTCGGCTGTGTGGCACGTAGCGCCGTCCTGTTGAAACCAAATGTTGCCAATATCCTCCTCTTCAATTTTTGTGAACAAAAATCCGTTCAACATGGCCCGATAACGATCGCCATTGACTGTAACGGCCACTCCTTGCTCATTTTCAAAGAAAAATGGCCCAATTATGCCTCTGGACCAAAATCCGCACCAAACAGTGACTCGTTTTGGGTGTACCGGCTTTTCAATGTATGCGTGCGGGTTTTCTGTGCCCCAAATACGACAATTTTGCTTGTTTACATACCCGCCAAGATCAAAATGAGCTTCATCCGAAAAGATGATTTTTTTGGCAAAATCGGCATCTTCTGTAAGTCGATCGCAGGCCCACTCAGCGAAGCGAAAACGCATTGGATGGTCAGTTGGCTTCAACTCCTGAACCAATTGGACTTTGTATGGCGTCATACCAAGGTCTTTATGCAAAATTCGTCTCAATGATGTCTCCGAAATGTTCAATTGTTGAGAACGACGGTGAATTGATGTTGATGGCGCTTCACGCACACTTTCTGCCACAACATCGATATTCTCGGGTGTACGCACTGTTTTTGGCTTTTCACGCTTTGGTTTATCGATGAGGATGCCAGTTTCTTTCACTTTTTTCACAAGATAACGAACATACGGAGCTGACGGTGCTTCTCTTCTTCCAAAAACCGTACGCAATTTTCGCACACATTCTGCAACATTACCATGATTTTCAAAGTAATGTCGCAATATTTCCCAGCGTTGTTCAAGCGTATACACAACCATATTCGCTCAGCGGAAGGATAAAACTAATTATTTGTCAAATCAGACATGAGCTAAGTGTTACCATTCACGAAATAAGCACTAGTTGAAAAAAAAAACTTTAGATGGCGGACCCTATATATATATATATATATATATATATATATATATATATATATATATATATATATATATATATATATATATATATATATATATATATATATATATATATATATATATATATATATATATGTATATATATATATATATATATATATATATATATATATATATATATATATATATATATATATATATATATATATATATATATATATAGTATATATATATATGTATATATATATATAGTTATATATATATATATATATATCTATATATATATATATATATAAATATATATATATATATATATATATATATATATATATATATATATATATATATATATATATATATATATATATATATATATATATATATATATATATATATATATATATATATATATAGTTATATATATATATATATATATCTATATATATATATATATATATATATATATATATATATATATATATATATATATATATATATATATATATATATATATATTATATATATAATATAGAACGCCACACTTATGTGTTTTTCCCAATTTGGTTTGAGTTGGATTTTGAAGAACTTTGGGGTAAATTTTTGCGTTTCTCTAATAAAAAGTTAAACTTAATTAATTTCTGTGTTTTTTTTTAAACTCTTTCCTACTTATTTAGTTCCATTTACTCACTTACTGTGTTCCATTTAAATTGGTTAAAGTAGGGTCAGTTTCTTCATAAATTCCATAAAGTGTAGATTTATGTTTTTCTGTCATTTTCATAAATGCAAAATAAATTTATTCTATCGACTGCATAATGTAAAAACCTTGACCAGTACCACAAGTCTTTTTTTGACTTGTTAGAACGTTGTTCCGCCGCGTGTGTGCCGCGGCACACTGGTGTACCACGGTGATTAGTTAGTGTGCCGCGGAAAAAAGTCTAGTTTTGTGAAAATAACACAATTGCTCCAATTTTTTATTGTCTGTGCTTAGCTATGGAGGCTCATATTTCGTTTAAAACATAATATATTTAAAAACGTTACCATAATATGGTAAGTATGCACCTCTAAAATTTCTTATTAAAATTCGGGAGATGTACCTTAAATAGAAAAAGTTTGCGGAACACTGTGTTAGAAGATATTGATTTTTATCGTTAATCCAAATGTATTCAGGATAAGACATTTTAGAAATGAATCAAATACACAAATACTAAAACAGTTTATCCTGTAATAATATAACAACATAATTACGGTAAATATAAAAACAAAACACGCCTAATTTCAAAATCCGCCAGATCCAACTTTATAAGATTTTGTGAGAATGCCAATTGTGGGTTTTATTGTTTAAAATATTTACGTACTTGAAAACCCTGCTAAAAATACTTAAAAACAGCGTTGTATTTCAAATTCCGCTATATTCATGAAACTTGCCTTCTGACCCATATCAGAGAGCGGGAATAGGTAAAAAATTAAGAAGATGTCATTATCGATTTGTGTCTTGTGTTTTTAATACAATAGGAAAAATTCTCTATTTCATAAAATTATATCTTTGAAACATAAACGTTACCCGGAGAATTTTGCATTTTTTGTAAAATCGACTTACATGGTAGGCGACACATATGTATCAGCTCTCAAACGCATGATAAGTCGTTCGTTTGCAGTTTCAATAGGTATTTTTTTCATAGACCTGAAAATTTCAGGTTTCGCACCAGAATGAGCATTCGCGGGAAATCATGTGTTTCAATTTTCACTGAAAGAAAACTGCTGCTGAAGCGCATGGGATGATTGTTGAGGGTTACCTCAAACATGCTGGACTAGGAAAACTCAAAAAATATTTGGTTGGTCCGGGTCAACAATCAACATCACAGGCAAAATTCATCCATGAGAAGGCTTTTCCCTGCATCTGGTGGGATTAGAGAGGTGCTGTGAATTTTGAAACCTGGTGAAACAGTTACTTCTAATCGCTACCGACAACAGTTATAGCTGTTTGGTCAACTTTTATAGCTATTTTGAGGCGGCCTTTGGCGCGTTTTGTGGTCACGTGTTGGTGATCGTGTTTGTTAATGTAAAGTTAATGTTATAGCTGGGGTCACCATTTATAGCTAGTTGATATGTTGATTCCGGCTGGTTTTTTTGTGGCGTGTTGCCGTTATGATGTGGATTTGGTGACCAGAGTAAAAATGAAAGAGTGTACTTACAGTTGGTTTCTTTATTTAAATAAATGAAAATTTACACTATATACTAAAATCAAATAATGACAAATAATTTATAATATATGAATTTAAACAAGTAAAGTTAAAATCTAGTTGAGGCGTCTGTTCTAGTCAACGATCGAAGCAATTCTCGCGGCTTTTGAGTTCTCTCGCTTCAGAGTCGGGTCCGCTCGGAAATCTTCTGTTTAGTTCGTATCAGAAACGGCAACCCAACGGTGTGGCTACATAGCCCACAAGCTTATCAATCTGAATCGACACATGGCAGTGTCTGTTGGTCCATTCACAAAGTGATTTGCTGCAAGACAATGCCCGGCCGCACGTGGCTAGTCTAGTAGCCAGCCAGTCCAGGAAACGTTGGAAACACTAGCCTGGGAAGTTTTACCCCACCCCGCGTATTCACCAGACATACGTTACAGATTACCACTTGTTTCCTTCAATGCAACATGGACTGTTGGCACAGCAATTCAGTTCTTATGAAGAAGTTCAAAATAGGACAGTCCAATGGATTTTCTAAAAAAAAACAGGATTTCTTCCAGCAGGGATCCCGTGCTTTGCCTGAAAAATGGGCGAAAGTAGTAGTTAGCGACGGCAATCATTTCGATTATTGTAGTTTTTCCTTTGATATCGAAAAAAAAATGTTTCATATGCAAACACCCAATCGCTCACTCCTTTCAACAACATCATATATCAAAAATCGAATATTTTCAGTTGTGCATGTTTTCGGAATGCCCATAAAATGCATTATATCCCAGCAAAAGCGGTATATTTTTAACTTAATATTTGCCCGCTATAGGGCAGAAAGTGTTGGTTTTGAAGAAAAGGTATTGTTTGATTTTTTTTTTACATATACGAAATATTTTTTAACTGGAAAAAAAACGTTCAGGTTTTACCTAAAAAGATCTGTTATACTGTAAAAAGTTCAATAAGTGGCTTGATATTTATTTTGTAATACATTTTATTATATTTTTTAAACTTCAAAAACTTTCTCCTGAAAAATCAAGTTTTTTTTATATTTATGACGTTGTTGAAAGGAGTGATTGATGTGTAATTACATGAGTTGTCATCTCAACAAAGAACTCAAGAAAACAGAGCAGGGTTAGTGTTGGAAATTTTGTACAGGATTGTTTCTAAAACAAATGTTGTTTAAAGATTTGTTTTATATTTAGATATATGTGTTCTTTAGAAACATGCGTTCTTTAGTGGGGGTTTTCTAAGACATGTCGCTCACTCCTTTCAAGAACGTCATAAATCAAAAATCGTCAATTTTCAGTTGTGCATGTTTTTGGAATGCCCAGTAAATGTACTTTATCCCAGCAAAAGCGGCATATTTTTAACTTAATATTTACCCGCTATAGGGCAGAAATTATTGTTTTTGCATTTTTGTATTGTTTAAGTTTTTTTTGTTGATATTATAAATATTTTTCAAATGGAGAAAAAACCTTCAAGTTTTACCTAAAAAGATGTTTTGCATAGTAAAAAGTTCAATAAGTGGCTTGATATCTATTTTTGATACATTATATTATATTTTCAAACTTTTAAAACGTTCTCCTGAAAAATCAAGTTTTTTGATTTATGACGTTCTTGAAAGGAGTGAGCGATGTGTTAGACGTACTCATCCTGATTGTTAGTGAATTATGCGGAAAAAATTACGCAGGTCAAGAATATCGTTAAAATATTAACTGCATACGGACGACAAATTTTAAGTAGGTTAAACTGGATAGCGCCAGTAATCGACCACGTTAATTTTCTTGACAAATTTGGGTATTCTATTTCAGCCTTTTTTCTAGATTTTTAGACATTTTTCTAGGCGAACAATATGTTTCCTATATAAGAGGGTTTATGAAGACACAGTTCGAATATAAATCGTGGGAAGTCATGTTCAATTATTAATAAACCAGTTAACTAAGAAACGACTAAAACTGTAGTCTTTTTATTGCCGCTTCATACTTTTTTAATGACATTTTATGTTTAAATTTTTGAGGACGAGTTACGATGTTATGAACGACGAACTTTTCAAATCGCATAGTAATTCATTATTTAAAAAAAAGTTTACTTGGTAAAAACCACTATTTCATAAAATATATTGTACCACGTGTTTCGATGCAAAACTAAAATTTAAAATGTTTCATTATTACCACAGTGTGACCGCTGAAACACATAATAAAATCACATTTTTTCTTTTATCATTTAATTAAGGAACCTTTGGACAAAATTATCTTATAAAAATGGTTCTAAATAGTACATGTCCATTTTTTGCTAAATAATTATTCAAGTGTTTAGATACAATTTATTAAAGCTCTGTAAAAATTTCCAGACTTAAAAGTCTGGACATATTTAGTAAAATATTAACTCTGGAAATTATGAATCATATCTTATTTTTTCCAGCTGAGATATCAATGAAAATATTAAGGGGATATTCACAAACACAGAATTCATCCCACCGGAGACCACCACCGAGGTCACATGTCTGTTTACGTCCGATTTTTATTGAAAAATGGACATTTTTTTTTGTTTTATAGAATATTTATAGAAAAAATATAAATATATTTTTTTAACTCCTTACCTTTTAATAATTCTTTTCTTTTCAAAACCATATAACTACATGTTTCGACGAAAAACTTATTTTTTTGTTACAAAAACGGTGTTTTAAGAATGAAATCAATTACGTTAAATGTTACCAGGATTTAGAGAAATTTAAATTGCGACTTTGTCCGCCTCCGTAGTGTAATGGTCAGCACGCTCGGCTACCGTTCTAGAGGTCCCGGGTTCGATTCCCAAGGGGGGTAAAATAAATATAAGTGATTTTTTCACTGTCATATTTATTCAATATTATCCTGGACTGGTACCTGAAGCGGAGGGCTGATAACCTTTCCTTCATGTGTAAACGATCAAGATAACACTGCGTTTATATGACGCAGTGTCCTATGCACCATTGGGGTGCGGATAAGTTATTTATTATTAAATTGCGACTTAACGAATACTGGGCCTTATGAACGCCTTGTGGCATTATTTTCAGTATTTGTGGACGATTCTGTATAATTTGGTGACACTCAAAATATTGTGCTTTCAGTTGGATATCAAAAAGGCCAATTACTATCCGATTACCCCATATAAAATATTCTTAGAGCAAATAAAAAAAACTTATGCTGTATAAAGCAGTAAAAAATATAAACACGAATGCAATAAAGCCAATACACGAACGTAATAAAATTGTTTTCGCATCGCTATAAAAGGGTGGCTTATAAAATAAAGAAAATGTTGTTTTCATTATTTGTGTGGACGTGAGTTTTGCACATAAAAAATGAAGAATTTACGATATACAACCATTATTTTTATTTTTTTGGGATGTATATTGCGAGCAGTTCTTCAAGGTAAGAAATATAACTCTTTTGGAGACATTTTAAACATCAAGTATTTCCGATAACACGAAAGTCTAATCAGAAATTGGCTTATTTTTAAATAATTAATAAAAAAACGTTATCTTTCTTCTTTCTCTCTTTTACTTTTGTGGCTTTATTTATATGATATTTTTATGAACTATACAATAGTGATCGTACTATATATTAGAACATCATAAGAAAATAAAGGAAAACAATAATATAATGTCAAATCCCTACTTACAAAATTTCTTTAGATGACCGATATTTATTAGAGAGTTTTTAGTGTCTTTTTTTAAATATTTTAAGCAAAAATATCATAAATTTAAAAAATATATATCCGTCTTAACCGAGACTAAGCGTCTATTATGCGAAGGGAAGGTGGAGGTCTTATTTACTGCTTTCTGGTAGATTTCATTTTCTTTGAGTTCTGTATAATTTCAATCAAGATAAAGTCAACATTTCAAATATAAATTATCGACGTATGTCACTAAAACCCTTCTCATCATCGACACATGTCACCAACGGACCTCTCAGCATCAACATATATAACCAATAAATCTCTCACTATCGACATATATCACCCAATGAATCTCTCACCATATGTCACCAACGGACCTCTTATTATCGACATATATCATCAATGAAACTCTCACCATCGACTTATGTTACCAATGAAACTCTACCATCGACATATATCACAAATGAACCTCTCACTATCGATGTATATCACCAACGCACCTCTCACCATCAGCACATATCACCAATGAACCTCTCACCGTCGACGTATATTACCAATGAGCCTCTCACCATCGACAAATATCACCAATGAACCTCTCACTATCGATGTATATCACCAACGCACCTCTCACCATCAACATACGTTACTAACGCACCTTTTAACATCGACATATCTCATCGAAATACTTTTTCTCCAGGGTACCAGAACTTCATAAGAAATATTTATGTATTATTTGTTAAATCAAACACAAATTTTGTGAGTCTACCGTGCTGTCTTTTATTGTTCGTTTAAAAATGCACTAACAATTGTCACAATATGAATTTATACGTGTTTTTTAACAATAAAATACAATTCAGTAGACTAAAAAAATATGTGTTTTGTTTAACAATTAATACATAAATTAAAATGGAGTTCCACAAATTAAACCCCAAATCAATAAATAAATTCATTAGATGTACCCAAAAAATAGAACTCTATTTTTTGGAGAAAAATTGATCTCTATTTTTTATCCTATCTAGTCTTATTATCTTAGATCAGTGGTTCTTAACCGTGTTGAAGGTACCGAACCCCACCAGTTTCATATGCGCGTTCACCGAACCCTGAATTGGAAGAATGTATTGTTAGAGTGATAAATTCCTCTTCAATAATATACTAGATCTATTGCATAAATGAATATATCGTATGTCGTATTATTTTTTATAATATTTTATATATTCCTTTCATATAATATACTAGATCTATTGGATAAATCAAAATGTCGTACAATAAGTCGGGTGTGTATTTTGACCTCCGCCGAACCCGGGAGACTGACTCACTGAACCCCTGGGGTTCCATCGAACCCAGGTTAAGAACCACTGTCTTAGATATTGTTTGTATTTAAAGTAACCGGTGCCTGCGGATTGGACCCCAACGCCATTTCCAAACCTTGCGGAGACCCTTGCCCTGTGACGTGTAGTAATATGGATATTCCTGGACCCAAAGTATGTCGCAAGGTATGCATTGTCAACGGATGTGCCTGCAAACCTGGATACGTTAAATATCTCAATGGAAAATGTATTCTACCTAAGAATTGCCGTAAGTTGAAAAAACGTTCATAACTTGTGTTTTTCTTTGTGTAATTATAATAGACTAATAATATTTTTTGTTCAAAACGATGTTCGAATTGTAATATAAGGAAGTATTTTATTTATTGTTTCGGCATTAACTTTATGGTAAGACATGTGACAATGATTAAAGAAAACACTAGTTTTTTACCACTTGAGTTTTATTAAAGACAACATGTTTCAGAAGTTTAACTTCCATCATTATGTCTGTATAATAACTAAAATATAAAATATTAAATTGTTCTATAAATAAGGAGAGGATTTTTATTCTAGATTTTTCCATATAAAGGCCAAATTATGAATTATCTTGAAAATTTAGAAATCCAAAAAACCTAAATTCTAATAATAATTTATTAAATAATATATTGTTTCAAAATTCTTCACCTTTGCTTTCCATTTTTCCTTTGTTTTCAAACTCCGCCCCTTGACTTACTCCCTCCCCCTAACTTTCCCCTCTCCTTATTTATAGAACAATTTTATATTTTATATTTTAGTTACTATACAGACCTCAATGATGGAAGTTTAACTTCTGAAACATGTAGTCTTTAATAAAACTCAAGTGGTAAAAAACAAGTGTTTTCTTTAATCTTTAATAATTTTTCTTTCTAAGAAAAAAATTGGAAAAATATAAAAAATAGGACTGTTACATAAATTTATTCATAATATTTAAATTTAGTTATCCGTCGATTTTTTAATTTCCAAAATCTCTAAATAATGCATTGAGTTTACTTTTTCATTAGAATGTAGTATTTTCAATACCATTTTCAAAATTAAATGAATGATTGTTAGTTATATCGCTCACTCCTTTCAAGAACGTCATAAATCAAAAACACATGATTTTTCAGGAGAACGTTTTCAAAGTTTAAAAATATATTACAATAAATTAAAAATAAATATCAAGCCACTTGTTGAACTTTTTACTGTGCAACAGATCTTTTTAGGTAAAACCTGAATATTTTTTCTCCATTTGTAAAATTTTTAGTATATTTAAAAAAATAATTAAACAATACCTTTTCTTCAAAATGCAAAAACGACACTTTCTGCCCTGTAGCGGGTAAATATTAAGTGGAAAATACGCCTCTTTTGCTGGGATATAGTATATGACGGTCGTCAGCCCCGTAAATGCCTAGACTTCCATATCCTTCTTCATCTTTGATGAGATGTCAAAAAAATAATATGAAAATAACTCCTGTAATTGGAGAAAATCCAGATTTTGTATTTGGACACACTCAAAATGTTGTAAATGTTTTTTTTATTACAGCGGGATGTGGCGGTGATCCCAATGCAGAGAGGAGGCCGTGCGGGGACCCTTGCCCATTGACCTGCCAAAACAAGGATAACCGGAAGCCGAGACCGTGCTTAGATATTTGTATTGTAAATGGCTGCGCCTGTAAAAATGGCTTTGTCCAAAATGATTTAGGAAAATGTGTCCTGCCAAAATATTGCAAGTGAAATGATACCATTTTTTATTTATATGTTAAATTGTAATAAAATTTTGTAATCAAGACCAAATTTTGATTGTTTTTCTTTGCAATAATTTAATGAACGCTTAGTTGAAAGAATCGTTTGAAAATAATGGAACGTATTCCAGTACCCATATATATATATATATATATATATATATATATATATATATATATATATATATATATATATATATATATATATATATATATATATATATATATATATATATATATATATATATATATATATATATATATATATATATATATATACCGTAAAGTGGGTTTACTTTGCACCATGGGTGATACTTTGCACCACCTTCTGTAAAGAAATTGTGGAGCTGGTCATCCCTGATACATGTCATTTTTCATTCTACTTTCTTTTGTTTCTGATAGATGGCACTTCAATCTACTTTTTGGTTTATAGAAGTAACAGTCGGTCGCTATTGCTTCAATGCGTTTTTCCTGTCCGAATGTAAAGAAAGTTTTCTGTCTGAAAATTGTGTCCGAAAAAATCCAATGTAATCAGTATACTGAAACAAGTTACAACAAGTGAGTGGTCTCTTAATCGTAGGTAGGTAAGCCCTGCTTTTCTCAAATGCTGTATTTTTTAGTTACGTTGTCAAGTTTATGTAAAAATAATATTTTTTTAAGAACTGACTTGTATTGACCACATTTGGGGTAACATTGCACCAGGTGCAAAGTATCCACAAAAGGCCATAGTTAATTAATTTGATGAAAAGTCTTAAAACGGCTAATACAACTTGACATTTTTGCTAAATATCTATAGGTTTTGTGTACTTACTTAATTCCTGATGGTATATTTTTTTCAAAAATCTCAAGAACACACAAACAGCGGCCTTATGCCAGACGATACTGCGATTTTACACCGAAGAGAGTGGAGCAGTGTTTGGAGGCCATTCGAAATGGTACAATCAGTCAAAGAAAGGCTGAAGAAAATCCCCAGAAGGACGATTAACTATAAGCTCAAAGGACCTCCGATATGTGACAAGGGCGAAGAGCAATCCTTCGTAAACTGCATAGTAGACATGAGTGAGTACGGTTTCCCAGTGAGTGTTTTTAACATTCGCTACATTCTTATAGCCTATTTGGATAGATTTGGCAGAAGAATACGAATATTACTATCTGTCATTAGAATCCTAACTGTCGATCAAACTTCCTCCCTCTACCTCCTTCCCTAATCTCCCTTCTTCCTTTGCCCTCCTTATTATCGTCTTTTGTTAATTTATGTTTCTTTTTAAATGTCAATTTGTAATTTATGTTTTTTTAAATGTTCAAGTACTATCTGCCCACTGATTGCAAACGGCTATATATGGTATCAAACGTTTTGATCAATATCACTAGTCCGTCTTTGGTCGGTTGGAAGATATTGCTTTTTAGCAATAAGCCCGCCAATGTACTTTTTTTATTTTCTGTACATGAAGTTTAAAAAATAAAAAATAAAAATAAAAAAAAATAAAATAAAATATTAAAGAACAACGTACCAGGCTCTGAATGGATAAAATCATTTTTGCAAAGACATAAAACCTTGACTGTTGCTAAAACTAGTCAGTTGCTTAATCGGTTGCCATTAAAAGCGTATGACGATGACGTGCGCCAGAGTTTTCAACAGTTTTTGGAAGAAAATTCAACCCAAAGAATTCAGTCTTAAAACGCAGGAAAACGATACCGATAGAACCAGGTAAGAGCATTGCTCACGATCCAAATGTCGAAATGAACGTTGACGAGACACAAATGCTACCTGAACCAACTACATCAATGATCCCATCTTCCGCATCGAAACTTCCAGCATATTTAGCATAAACTGATAATAGTTCACACGGAAGCTTTGAGGAAGAGGGAGAAGAACAAAAACGATGACTGAAACCAGTTATCGTATTTGTTCTTCCGTTTCATTAGGACCAGTAAAAAAGAAGGTGGGAGAATATGTTGTATTTCATTATGAAGGAGAACAATTTCCGGGACAGATTTTGGAAATAAAGAAAGACAGAGCTTTTAAATCCATGCAGGAGAGTCTCAAATCGTGGATGTGGCCGATGAAGGATGACTTTCTTCAATATTCTTGGAAGGATGTAGTGGGTTCCATAAAAGAACCGAAAATGCAATCCAAAAGAGGTTTCTTTACCGTCCCGGAACTTGACTATATTTAGACCTAATTTAATTTTAATTCTTATTACCTATGTAGTACGATATGTTTAAATATCCACCTTTTATTTTATTTTTTTTTTGAACCTTCAATATTGGAAAAAAGATCATTTTTGTTAGATTTTTCAATATTTTTTTTTTAAATTTCTATCAAGTGTCTTATTTTTCCATAATTATACAATATTATAATCTGCTTTTAGCGAACTGTGAGCCAAAACCCTTCATAAGGTGCAACGAAACTTGTAGGATAGCCTTTACTTTGCATCAATTGGGATTCTAGTACGAAAAGTGTAGAGAAAATATCATGGTGCAAAGTTGTACTTTACCCGGGGATACTTTGCACCAAAATATAAATATAAAAAAAAATACAGGCAAAATAGATAAAAATTTAAAAATGTATCAGACATGTTACAGGTATATGTGTTATTACATTGCAATAGTTGAAACCTCAGAAAAAGTAAAAAACCTGATCTGAATAGACAATTTTTTGAAAAAATGCAGTATTTTGGTGAATGTATACCCACTTTACGGTATATACATATATATATATATACATATATATATATATATATATATATATATATATATATATATATATATATATATATATATATACATAAATATAATATAGAACGCCAACTAATGTGTTTTTCCCAATTTGGTTTGAGTTGGATTCGGAAGAACTTTGGGGTATATTTTTCCGTTTCTCTAATAAAAAGTTAAACAAAATTAATTTCTGTGTTTTTTTTAAACTCCCTCCCACTTATTAAGTTCCATTTACTTACTTACTGTGTTCCATTTAAATAGGTTAAAGTAGGGTCAGTTTCTTCATAAATTCCATAAAGTGTAGATTTATGTTTTTCTGTCATTTTCATTAATGCAAAATAAATTAATTCTATCGGCTGCATAATGTAAAAACCTTGACCAGTACCACAAGACTTTTTTTGGCTTGTTAGAATGTTGTTCCGCTGCGTGTGTGCCGCGGCACACTGGTGTACCGTAGTGATTAGTTGGTGTGCCGCGGAAAAAAGTCTAGTTTTGTGAAAATAACACAATTGCTCCAAATGTTTACTGTCTGTGCTTAGTTAACACCTCCTCTGCGATGGTGGGTCTGATCAGACCCACCATCGCGGAAAATTATTAATTACTTAATAGGTAATTTTTTTACGTCGTTTTCCTTCAGTGTAATCGTTCTTCAAACAATTACCTACAAATTGAGATATAAACAAAAATTATCGGACCAGATTCGAATGAGTTATTTAAAAAAAAGAACAAATAAAAGATCAAAAATCATATTGAGTAAGGTCAGTTGTTCGCTATCAATGTGTTAGTGTGCCGTCTGCCGTGCCCTCAAACTCCCCAAAACAAAAGCAAACATTGTCAATCTTTGGCGATTGATTCTGTGTATTGTTTTTTTTACATTCGTTTTAAACTGATTTATTTGTTTACTTGTATGAAAAATACTAAGGATCACGTTTAAAAAAGTGTAATTATTACATAAGTTGTTAATATTTTCATAAATTGATTCGGCAGTTACTTTTTGGTAAAATCTAACCATTTTTAATTTAAGTTTTACTTAGAAAATACCACAAATAGTGGTAATATATAGTATATAATAGATTTATGTATATATACAACACCGACATACACAAAGTTACTAACTTCAAAACTTCACAATAAACTGTTTTATGTTTGAACAATTTCTAGTTTTTAAAAAAAAAATCTTTACGACACTTTACCACAATGAATGGCAGGAAAAAAATAAATATCTCATAACGAGATTGGACGACTTTTGGACAGTTCTAAAATTGAAAGAAAAGTGAGAAAGTAGTGTAGATGACAGTGATTTAGAATTCAAAAACCTTAGATACAGAATTTTAAAGTGAAACAGAAAACTTGGTTTTGTAAGAAATGTCAGTAAGTGATGAAGACATCGATTTTAACAAGAAAAGTAGCGATTGTCTTCTGATTTTTTGATAATAATTTACTTGTCAATATTAAAATTAAATTTGTTACCTATTATGTCTAACGAACTTGTATATAAAAATAATTTATACCCAAAAATTAGTTTTATTTAGTACCGTACAAAATTATATTCATAATTTCTAAGACCCGCAAATCTGCGTAAGAAATGGCGAACATTAAATGAATATTTACACCATTTTGGGCAATTCTGTTTATATTTTTCAATGAAAAAATTACCATTTTCACTGTATTTAAAATAAATTTTAATTGCATTATGGACAAAAATTTATCTTGAATTATGAACTCAAGTCAAAATCCCAGAATCATTTTGTGGTTTTTGGAGCTAACCGCCACGTTTTATATTTGAAGATAACAAATAAAAGTTAAAAATTCTATCTTTTATGATGTTGACTTAAAATATAGTTAAAAAATTAAAAACACAAATTATTTGAATTCAGTAAAAATAAACATGTTTACAACCACTGCTTCATGCCGATCATGCCTCACGCGGATGCGACATGCTACGCGGTGGTAGTTAGCAGCTGCGCTCGGTCGAGTTCGCATGTAAAATGAAGCGCTTGGATAATTTAAATTCAAAACTATCAAAAACTTGAAAATTCTCATACAAAACTTATGACACATTATCCTATTGCTATGTAGCCTATTTTGATAAATATATAAAATATAAAAACCCGACAAAAAACGTCTAAAAGGCGATTTCTGTACTGGGTCAGATCAGACCCACCACCGCTGGGCGCGTTTTGTTTGAGGGCATCGCGCTTTAGGTGTTAAGGAGGCTCACATTTCGTATAAAACATAATATGTCAAATGTGTTACCATAATATGGTAAATACCAAAGATGTACCTTAAATATAAAAAGTTTGCCGAACACTGTGCTAGAAGATATTGCTTTTTATCGCCAGTCCAAATGTATTCAGGATAAGACATTTAAGAAATGAATTAAATACACAAATACTAAAACAGTTGATCCTGTAATAATATAACAACATAATTACGGAAAATGTAAAAACAAAACACTTCTTATACAAGACCACTTTTGAGGTTATAAATGTAAACGTGGCTAGTTTACAGAACTGCAAATGTACTCATCAACAGGTGAAAATATAAACTAAGAAGCATGCTAATGAACTCAAAATGCATATGTATATATATATATATATGTATATATATATATATATATATATATATATATATATATATATATATATATATATATATATATATATATATATATATATATATATATATATATATATATATATATATATATATATATATATATATATATATATATATATATATATATATATATATATATATATATATATATATATATATATATATATATATATATATATATATATATATATATATATGTCAAATACTTGAAAGCGGCCGGGTCAGGAGTCGTAATAATCGTCGGGTATGTATGAGGAGATGCATGAATGTAGAAGAGGCAAAGAATGTTTGCAAAGACAGAGTGGTGTAGCGTTCGATTCTCTCTGCCTACCCCTGCGGGGAAGCGGCGTGATGGTTAGTTAGTTAGTTTTTATATATATTTAAAATAAAATTATTAAATTTTAGACAGGAGAAGTTCTAAAAACTAGAAATCCAGTCCAATGAGACATCCAACTTTCATACTTAATAGGTGTACGCACGTGAAAATACCGTTTGCTGATAGATGGCACTAGCCTTTGTATGTGTACGTACTTGAAGTTGGCAATACATTGGTTAATGCTCATAATATGTGTCGCCTAAAGTGAAAATCCGCCAGATCCAATTTTATAAGATTTTGCGAGAATGCCAATTGTGAGTTTTATTGTTTAAAATATTTAAGTACTTGAAAACCCTGCTAAAAAATACTTAAAAACAGCGTTGTGTTTCAAATTCCGCTATATTCATGAAACTTGCCTTCTGACCCATATCAGAGAGCGGGAATAGGTCAAAAATTAAGAAGAAGTCATTATCGATTTGTGTCTAGTGCTTTTTTTTTAATTCTGAAAAAAAAATCTTAAAAAATAGGAAATATACTCTATTTCATAATATTATATCTTTGATACATAAATGTTACCCGGAGAATTTCGCATTTTTTGTAAAATCGACCCTCATGGATCTGTCGGATTTTAAAAGTAGGCGACACATATGTATCAGCTGTCAAACGCATGATAAGTCGTTCGTTTGCAGTTTCAATAGGTATTTTTTTCATCGACTTTTCAGCGAAAATTTCAAGTTTCGCACCAGAAAGAGCATTCGCGGGAAATCGTGTTTTTCAATTTTCACTGAAAGAACTGCTGCTGAAGCGCATAGGATGATTGATGAAGGTTATGTCAAACATCCTCGACTAGGAAAACTCAAAAAATATTTGGTTGGTCCGGGTCAACAATAAACATCACATCATCAAACAGAAGGCTTTTCCTTGCACCTGGTGGGATCAGAGAGGTGCTGTGAATTTTGAAATTTTGAAACCTGGTGACACAGTTACTTCCGATCGCTACCGACAACAGCTTATCAATCTGAATCGACACATGGCAGTTTCTGTAGGCCCATTCACAAAGTGATTTTGCTGCACAACAATTCCCGGCCGCACGTGGCTAGTCTAGTAGCCAGCCAGTCCAGGAAACGTTGGAAACACTAGCCTGGGAAGTTTTACCCCACCCCGCGTATTCACCAGATATACCCTACAGATTACCACTTGTTTCCTTCAATGCAACATGGACTGTTGGCACAGCACTTCAGTTCTTATGAAGAAGTTCAAAATTGGACAGTCCAATGGATTTTCTCAAAAAACAGGATTTCTTCCAGCAAGGATCCCGTGCTTTGCCTGAAAAATGGGTAAAAGTAGTAGTTAGCGACGGCTATTATACTCTATTATACTATCATTTCGATTACTATACTCTTTCCTTTGATATCGAAAAAAAATAGTTAAATAATAATATTAAATTTAGCAAAAAAAACGATGTTTCATATGCATACACCCAATATATCGCTCACTCCTTTCAAAAACGTCATATATCAAAAATCGACAATTTTGACATGTGAAAGTATTGTTTCTGCATTTTGAAGAAAACGTATTGTTTAATTATTTTTTTAAAATAAACTAAATATTTTTAAAATAAAAAAAACGTTCAGGTTTTACCTAAAAAGATCTGTTGTACTGAAAAAAGTTCAATAAGTGGCTTGATATTTATTTTGTAATACATTTTATTATATTTTTAACTTCAAAAACTTTCTCCTGAAAAATCAAGTTTTTTGATGTATGATGTTGTTGAAAGGAGTAAGCGATATGTAATAACATGAGTTGTCATCTCAACAAAGAATTAAAAAAAAAAACAGAGCAAAGTTAGTGTTGCAAATTTTGTACAGGATTGTTTCTAAAACTAATGTTGTTTAAAGATTTGTTTTATATTTCGAAAAATCGCTCACTCCTTTCAAGAACGTCATAAATAAAAAAAAAAACAATTTTCAGTTGTGCATGTTTTCGGAATGCCCAGAAAATGTACTATATCCCAGCAAAAGCGGTATATTTTTAACATAATATTTACACGCTACAGGGCAGAAAGTGTTGATTTTGCATTTTGAATAAAAGGTATTGTTTAATTTTTTTTAAAATTTACTAAATATTTTTCAAATGGAGAAATAACATTCAGGTTTTACCTAAAAAGAGATCTGTTGTACTGTAAAAAGTTCAATAAGTGGCTTGATATTTATTTTGTAATACATTTTATTATATTTTTTAACTTCAAAAACGTTCTCCTGAAAAATCAAGGTTTTTTATATTTGACGTCGTTGAAAGGAGTGAGCGATGTGTAATAACATGAGTTGTCATCTCAACAAAGAATTCAAGAAAAAAGAGCAAAGTTAGTGTTGGAAATTTTGTATAGGATTGTTTCTAAAACAAATGTTGTTTAAAGATATGTTTTATATTTAGAAATATCGCTCACTCCTTTCAAGAACGTCATAAATAAAAAATCATCAATTTTCAGTTGCGCATGTTTTCGGAATGCCCAGAAAATGTACTATATCCCAGCAAAAGCGGTATATTTTTAACATAATATTTACCCGCTACAGGGCAGAAAGTGTTGATTTGCATTTTGAAGAAAAGGTATTGTTTAGTCATTTTTTTAAATATACTAAATATTTTTCAAATGGAGAAAAAACCTTCAAGTTAACCCTAAAAAGATCTGTTGCACAGTAAAAAGTTCAATAAGCGGCTTGATATTTATTTTTAACACATTGTATTATATTTTTAAACTTTAAAAACGTTCTTCTGAAAAATCAAGTTTTTTTATTTATGACGTTCTTGAAAGGAGTGAGCGATATGTGTTCTTTAGAAACATGCGTTCTTTAGTGGGGGTTTTCTAAGACATGTGTTAGACGTACCCATCCTGATTGTTAGTGAATTATGCGGAAAAAATTACGCAGGTCAAGAATATCGTTAAAATATTGACTGCATACGGACGACAAATTTTAAGTAGGTTAAACAGGATAGCGCCAGTAATCGACCACGTTAATTTTCTTGACGAATTTAGGTATTCTATTTCAGCCTTTTTTCTAGATTTTTAGACATTTTTCTAGGCGAACAATATGTTTCCTATATAAGAGGGTTTATGAAGACACAGTTCGAATATAAATCGTGGGAAGTCATGTTTAATTATTAATAAACTAGCTAACTAAGAAACGACTAAAATTGTAGTCTTTTTATTGCCGCTTCATACTTTTTTAATGACATTTTATGTATACATTTTTGAGGACGAGTTACGATGTTATGAACGACGAACTTTTCAAATCGCATAGTAATTCATTATTTAAAAAAAAGTTTACTTAATAAAAACAACTATTTCATAAAATATATTGTATCACGTGTTTCGATGCATTCCGCATAATTTTTAAACACCTTACGATTGAAAATAATACGAAATGCATCGAAACACGTGTCTTAATAAATTCTAAGATATGGCGGAATTTAAATCGTACAACTTAAATTTTAAATGTATCAATATTACCACAGTGTGACCGCTAAAACACATAATAAAATCACATATTTTTCTTTTATCATTTAATTAAGGACCCTTTGGACAATTTTTTTTTATAAAAATGGTTCTAAATAATACATGTCCATTTTTTGCTAAAGAATTATTCAGGTGTTTAGAAACAATTTATTAAAGCTCTGTAAAAATTTCCAGACTTAAAAGTCTGGACATTTTTAGCAAAATATTAACTCTGGAAATTATGAATCATATCTTATATTTTCCAGCTGAGATATCAATGAAAATACTAAGGGGATATTCACAAACACATAATTCATCCCACCGGAGACCACCAGCGAGGTCACATGTCTGTTTACGTCCGATTTTTATTGAAAAATGTACATATTTTTTTTGTTTTTTAGAATATTTATAGAAAAATATTAATAGTTTTTTATTAACTCCTTACCTTTCAATAACTCTTTTCTTTTCAAAATCAACGGTGTTTTAAGAATAAAGTCGATTCCGTAAAATGTTACCAGGATTTAGAGAAATTAAAATTGTGACTTAACGAATACTGGGCCTTATGAACGCCTTGTGGCATTATTTTCAGTATTTGTGGACGATTCAGTATAATTTGATCACACTCAAAATATTGTGCTTTCAGTTGGATATCAAAAAGGCCAATTACTATCCGATTACTCCAAATAAAATATTCTTAGAGCAAATAAAAAACTTATGCTGTATAAAGCAATAAAAAATATAAACACGAGTGCAATAAAGCCAATACACGAATGTAATAAAATTGTTTTCGCGTCGCTATAAAAGGGTGGCTTATAAAATAAAGAAAATGTTGTTTTCATTATTTGTGCGGACGTGAGTTTTGCACATAAAAAAATGAAGAATTTACGATATACAACCATTATTTTTATTTTTTTGGGATGTATATCGAGGGCAGTTCTTGAAGGTAAGAAATATTACTCTTTTGGTGACATTAAAGGCACCGGGTCAAGGGTTTTATTTTATTTTTTATTTGTTCGGGAATTGTAACATTTAAAAAAATATATTATAAAAAATAGTTTCGTTGACAATGATAAACATTACATTACATTAACAAAAATATTTTATTTATTAAAATTAAACACTTGAATAATCCACTTTATCGAGTTTTATTTTTATTTACTAGTTTCGAAAACGACAATTATTTTCATCTTCTGGTACAAATTGAAACTAGTGAATAAAAATATATTTAGGTGTATATATAGGTTAGTAAATATAGGTAGGGGGGTTAAGGAACCACATTTTTTGTAAAAGGAAACATTGATAATAATGGTGACGTATTTTGAAACAGTATATTATTAATTATTGTTTTATCTGAATTAAAATTTTTATGTATTTCTAAATTTTCTAAATTATTAAATACGTCACCATTATTATCAATGTTTCCTTTTACAAAAAATGTTGTTCCTTAACCCCCCTACCTATATTTATTAACCTTTATATACACCTAAATATATTTTTATTCGTTAGTTTTAATTTGTACCAGAAGATGAAAACAATTGTCGTTTTCGAAACTAGTCTTAAATAAAAATAAAGCTCGATAAACTGGATTATTCAAGTGTTTAATTTTAATAAAATAATCATGTTATTCCACAAAGTTAATGCCGAATCAATAAATTAACAAAAATAGTTACATTAATAATAATAAAGCCTTTTAAACAATTCCACATTTATGTTACAATTACTTTTAAAATATTAAGAGTGAAAAAAAGAAGAAAAAAGTGAAGAGTGGGAGTTTGTGTGTGAGGAAGGGAGTAAAAGGGTAAGGGTATGGTATAAAAAATGGTATGTGCAGGAAGGAAAAGGAAAGGAAAGGAATTAATGAGAGTGGTAAAGGATTTTTTTCTACGTAACAAGATTAAAATAAGAATATATTTATAAATATACTTCCATACATATACATACACACACACACACACACACACACACACACACACACACATATATATATATATATATATATATATATATATATATATATATATATATATATATATATATATATATATATATAATAAAATACCTAGGTACCTACCTATACATTTTATTAAGTACTTACAAATAGTACCTACATAAAACAGTTCTACCACCAGATGTCGCATGCGTCGCACTGAATAAAACAAAAGACATCAGATAGAAAAAATATAATATTCTGAACTGTCAGAATCAGATAGATAGATAGAAAAATATTATAAAGATAAATTAAGAATAAACTTTAATTACAAAGCAACACATTGTTTATTTTATTATTACACAGCCACTTTACATATTATTTACACCCAATTTACAAAAGAAAATTATTACCAAGTTATATATATATATATATATATATATATATATATATATATATATATATATATATATATATATATATATATATATATATATATATATATATATATATATATATATATATATATATATATATATATATATATAAACATATATATATATTTATATATATATATATATATATATATATATATATATATATATATATATATATATATATATATATATATATATATATATATATATATATATATATATATATATATATATATATATATATATATATATATATATATATATATATATATATATATATAAATACATGCATACTAGGTTATTGGTGGAAAGTAAACAGAGCATGACAATTTTCTGCTAAATCCTTTTTAATTGTAGCTATGCTTTTTCCAAAAATATCAATATCATTAAATGTCTTGTTTGTCATTAAGTGTCCACGATTCTGTTAAGGGTGGTATTTTGTAAGAAAATAAAGGAAAACAACAATATAATGTCAAATCCCTACGTACGAAATTCTTTTCGCCCTTTTTTATATATATATAATATACTAGATCTACTGGATAAATCATTGTGTCGTTCTTTGTATTTTGACCTCCGCCAAACCCGGGAGACTGACTCACCGAACCCCTGGGGTTCCATCGAACCCAGCTTAAGAACCACTGTCTTAGATATTGTTTGTATTTTAAAGTAACCGGTGGCTGCGGATTGGACCCCAACGCCATTTCCAAACCGTGCGGAGACCCTTGTCCTGTGACGTGTAGTAATATGGATATTCCTGGACCCAAAGTATGTCGCAAGGTATGCATTGTCAACGGATGTGCCTGCAAACCTGGATACGTTAAATATCTCAATGGAAAATGTATTCTACCTAAGAATTGCCGTAAGTTGAAAAAACGTTCATAACTTGTGTTTTTCTTTGTGTAATTAGACTAATAATATTTTTTGTTCAAAACGATGTTTGAATTGTGATATAAGGAAGTATTTTATTTATTGTTTCAGCATTAACTTTGTGGTAAGACATGTTACAATGATTAAAGAAAACACTTGTTTTTTACCACTTGTGTTTTATTAAAGACAACATGTTTCAGAAGTTAAACTTCCATCATTCAGGTCTGTATAATAACTAAAATATAAAATATAAAATTGTTCTATAAATAAGGAGAGGATTTTTATTCTAGATTTTTCCATATAAAGGCCAAATTTAAAATTATCTTGAAAATTTAGAAATCCAAAAAAACCTAAATTCTAATAATAATAATTTATTAAATAATATATTGTTTCAAAATTCTTCACCTTTGCTTTCCATTTTTCCTTTGTTTTCAAACT
The DNA here is from genome assembly GCF_059751285.1 of Brachycentrus maculatus. Lineage (NCBI taxonomy): Eukaryota > Metazoa > Arthropoda > Insecta > Trichoptera > Brachycentridae > Brachycentrus > Brachycentrus maculatus. The sequence goes on along the minus strand of NW_028282349.1, from coordinate 19,522 downwards.
CCGCCCCTTGACTAACCCCCTCCCCCTAACTTTCCCCTCTCCTTATTTATAGAACAATTTTATATTTTATATTTTAGTTACTATACAGACCTGAATGATGGAAGTTTAACTTCTGAAACATGTAGTCTTTAATAAAACTCAAGTGGTAAAAAACAAGTGTTTTCTTTAATCATTATGTAAGGAAGTAATGGAAGGCTGATATAAGCATTATCGTAAAAATTGAGAAAGGTGTTTTGCGATGGTTTGGCCCAGTGATTCGAATAAGTGAAGAGACGTGAGTGTATTAAGATAATGTAGTTGAAAATTGGAGCAGGGGAAGACCGATGAATTTTTTAATCTACATAAATTGTATACATTTATTTAAAGAACAGTTATAAAACATATTAAAAATATTTTTTGCAGAGACCCACCAAGCCACCTTGTGTGACTTGTTAGCGGAGTTCTTTTTACATACGTTATTATTGTTTTTATCTATTTATTTTATTTATTGTTTCGGCATTAACTTTGTGGTAAGACATGTTACAATGATTAAAGAAAACACTTCGTTTTTTACCACTTGAGTTTTATTACAGACTAAATGTTTCAGAAGTTAAACTTCCATCATTCAGGTCTGTATAATAACAGTTTATAGAACAATTTTATATTTTATATTTTAGTTATTATACAGACCTGAATGATGGAAGTTTAACTTCTGAAACATGTAGTCTATAATAAAACTAAGTGGTAAAAAACGAAGTATTTTCTTTAATCATTTTATCTATTTAACCTAATATACACACAAAAGAGAGAGAGAAAAATTAAAAATATAAACTATTTTACAATTTTCATAGAATTAACTCTTGATCATTTACCCACTTCTTCATTTTACCTTTGTTCCATATTTCTATTTTGCCCTCTAACCTCCGTGTGATCAAGTATTTCAAATACTTGAAACTGGTCAGGTAAGGAGTCGAAATAATCGGCACATAAGACGAGGAAGCAGGGTATGTATATATGAGGAGATGCATGAATCTGGAAGAGGCAAAGATTGTTTGCAAATACAGATTGGTATGGCGTTCTATGTCTCTGCCTACCTCTGCGGGGAAGTGGCGTGATACTGAGTAGATTATTATTTTTACTCCTGTTTCATTGGCAAAAACGTGATTTGAATCATCATAGATGGTCATCATCTCATGATGATCGGCAAATTTGGAGACAGTGTTATTGTTATGGCATAAAAAAAATATGAAAAATAACTCATATAATTGGAGATAATCCAGATTTGTGAACAAGTATTTGGACACACTCAAAATGTTGCACATAAATTTACTGGTCAAATTTTAAGCTAAAATAATAAAAATGTAAATGATATTTTCTGGCGTTTCTCATGTATGTGTTTATAATCCCGGATTCGGACCTTACATTCTAATAAAGAGTTTCTGCTCAATGGAAAGCTTCTTTTCATCTCACCAATAGATATCTCTAGTGAAGTTGTGATTCAAGAACAATGATTCAAAATTGGTTTCTTATATATAGAACTTACAAGAATTTGAGTTGTGTGGTTGTCAATCATGGGTAGAATTGGTGAATGTTACACTTGTATAAAGTGATCATTTAAACTGGCCTATGACGGTCGTCAGTCCCGTAAATGCCCAGACTTCCATATTCTTCTTCATCTTTAATAAGATGTCAAAAAATAAAATGTTTGCTCATTCTTTAAATCTTATGTTTTGTGACTTTCGTGAACGCGACTTTCTACCATAAAACCTTGATCGATTCTGATTGATATATCGATCTTCTTCTAGGCTTGTCATGTCAAGTCCCCCTGACGTCGACTATGGTATTACTTGAAAGTAGCTTTTCTTGGCAGCTCTCAATAGCCCCTCGACGGTTCTGATCGCCTTATCATGCATCATGTATTCTTCTTCCTAGCTCCATCCCAACTTATCGTCTTTGTAGACTGTTAGCGTCAGCTATCCTCGTCCTCAGGTTTTAGGTCCTTCTATCATATCGGTAGTGTAAAGGCAAAGAGGTATATCTATCAAAATTTTCATTTTCTAAGTTTGTTCCTTGTTTTTTTTTCTAAATATAATATTTATCCAATATTACCCTGGACTGGTACCTGAAGCGGAGGGCTGATCACCTTTCCTTAATGATCAAGATAACTCTGCGTTTATACGATGCAGTGCCCTATGCACCATTGGGGTGCGGATAAGGGTATTGTTATATTATTATTATATTATTTTTTAACATCTCATCAAAGATGAAGAAGAATATGGAAGTCTGACCGTCATAGGCTGGTTTAAGTTTCACTGAAACTAGCCTATGACGGTCGTCAGCCCGGTAAATGCCCAGACTTCCATATTCTTCTTCATCTTTGATGAGATGTTAAAAAATAATATGAAAATATCTCCTGTAATTGGAGATAATCCAGATTTTGTGAACAAGTATTTGGACACACTCAAAATTTTGTTATTATTATTAAGTTTGTTCCACAAAATGTCTAAAATAATGTATTCCATAATCTGGCAAAAGGATATAGCTGTAGTTGCAATACTTATTTGGTTTTATTAAGATATGTACATATAAAAATACATAAAACAACCGAGTTGTTTAATTTCATAAGTTTGTTTTCGCTCTCCTGTAAAATTGGGTCTGAGATAGATATACATACCCCTTTCCCTTTACACTACCGATTTATCGTAAAAAAAAATTCGCGGTACACCTTAACTGAAGGTCAAAAAAACATTCAAAGTTAACTTTTATTAAAAATAAAACTAATAATTTTATTACAGACAAGTTTAAAATTACATTGGTAAAATAAAAAGTTAAGCCCCAATGAATCTTTTCTTGCGGCGAAAATAATTTAATGTGACACCTGAGCTTGTCGGCATTTACAAATTTCAGCGATATTAGGTCAGAGAGCATAAACATGCTCTCCTGTAAAATTTGGTCTGAGACAGATATACCCCTTTGCCTTTCCACTACCGATATACAATGTCACCTAGGCCATGCCTTCGAATCATGTCATCTTTCCTCAGCATCCATGATTTTTTTTATTATTCTTCAATACGTGTTTCGATGTAGATCCGTGACAATTGTCTGGTTTACAATATGTTCAGATTCTCTACGTCCTTTGTACCCATACCATGTGAATTGCCTTTCTTCTACCATTATTTTATCGATTTATTTTTATTTTTTTATTTGGCAGTCACCCAATGAGAGGAGTTTCTGCTAGGTCCAGTCATATTTTTATTAACAAACAAAATAAAACACTTTTATAAAAATAATAGCTAAAATGCGTTAAGCTTTATCATTTTAGAAATCGCTCACTCCTTTCAAGAACGTCATAAATCAAAAAACTTGATTTTTCAGCTGAACGTTTTTAAAGTTTAAAAATATAACACAATGTATTAAAAATAAATATCAAGCCACCTATTGAACTTTTTACTGTGCAACAGATCTTACAGGTAAAACCTAAAGGTTTTTTTTCCATTTGAAAAATATTTAGTATATTAAAAAAAAAAAATTAAACAATACCTTTTCTTCAAAATGCAAAAACAAAATTTTCTGCCTTGTAGCGGGTTAAGTTAAAAACATGCCGCTTTTGTAGGGATATAGTTCATTTTCTGGGCATTCTGAAAACATGCACAACTGAAAATTGACGATTTTTGATTTATGACGTTCTTGAAAGGAGTGAGCGAAATGATGACCCCAATTCTAGAATAAGCTTCAGAAATAAGGGTGGATATTTGGATGGGGAGTTGGTTACCTTCTTGTATAAGCTATTTAGAAAGTTCTCTTTCTTTGTTGTGAGCAGACACTAAAATAACGTATGGTTTTCATCCCCTATACCTTGTCCATATTCGTAATTTGGTGATGTAACGCACTTTACCTTATAAAGATGCACAGGCAGTGAACAGTGCCCAGACCTTAGGCAACATAACATCGAGATGGAAGATCTAGACCATCGATACTCAACCTGCGGCCCGCGGGCCGCATGCGGCCCACCAATCTTTTATGTGAGGCCCTAAACGCATTCATTATCAGGAGCATGATTTTAATAAAATCTGGGATTCTAAATTTTGTACACTCGTTTCAACTTTGATGCATTAATAGTAACACCCGATGAGAATTGTCATCATTGTCCACATCAGATCTAGTATATCTAAGAGTGTTGCTATTGCACACGCTATAAAAACAATTATTTGACAGGCAAAGTACGCGCCCAAATAATTTTGTTATTTTACTTATTATTTTGTTTTTGTTTACAATTTTTAAATCTCAAAATTGTTTTCTAAAGGGCGGGGTGTTTCGTGATTTTTTTTCATCATACCAGTATATGTAGTGTTGCTGCCCGCGTAACTTCAAAAATATATGTATGTGGCCCGAAGAATAAAAGGTTGAGTACCATTGATCTAGACAAAGATAACTTCCAGTGCCACGGATGAGTGGAATTTCAACCAGAATGTTGGCGTAATATGCTCCTCGATACTTTTTGGACTCTTCCCAATGTTTTCCCCAGATTGATCTATGTATTGATACTATCTATATCTGTAGAGGTACTAACCAAAACGTTGCATTTCCATTATTTTATTTTTATTTATTAATGGTTCACAATGCCCGCCTCCGTAGTGTAATGGTCAGCACGCTCGGCTACCGTTCTGGAGGTCCCGGGTTCGATTCCCAAGGGGGGTAAAAATAAATATAAGTGATTTTTTCACTGTAATATTTATTCAATATTACCATGGACTGGTACCTGAAGCGGAGGGCTGATCACCTTTCCTTCATAAGTAAAACGATCATGATAACACTGCGTTTATAAGACACAGTGCCCTATGCACCATTGGGGTGCGGATAAGGGTTTTATTATTATTATTAATGGTTCACAAACAATGGAAAACATATTACAATAAATGAAATACAGTGCAATACAAATTGTTTGAATGTTTTTCATCAATTTGATGAGAGCACAACAAGCTTACAGAAACTATAAAGGTGCAGGGCAGGTTAAACACATATATACAGAATAGAAATTTGGTTGTAAAAAAGGGTAATAACAATTAAAAGTAATGAAGTAAGAAAAATAAAAATAAAAATTAGAAGTAAAAATTCAAAGTGAAATAAAACTATGCTACATAAGGTACAAAATTCAAGACTTCACCAGATTGGTAAAATCAATTTGAGATTGATTTCACCAATCTGGTAATAGTCCTTTTGTGTTTCTCCGTATTATGAATGGTAATCAGGAATTCTAGCTTGTAAAATTGTTACGTTTTGGTGCGATTTAATGATTTCATATTGGTTTAATACAGGATTGGTCACGCTTTGTCGCAGCTTTAATTAAGATTTCGACAGAATACAGTAAACATAACAGATTTGCATTTAAAGGATTTTGTTGTGCAATATTGGAAATGCAACTTTTTGGTGAGGACCTCCACGTCTTCCCCACATACATCCAGGCTCCAACTCATGCTTCATGTATTATTTTTTTTATCAAACCATATCCGCTCCCTAGGTGGAGCATATGGAGTCCACAAACTGTCTCCAGGCTTTTCTGTCGGCTGCCAGCTCCCTTGCATCCTCCCAAGTCAGATTCGCGTCCCGAAGTTCTGACGAGAACTGCCGACGAATTGTCAGCAGTGGTCGTCCTGGGCGGCGCGAACCTGATGCCTTGTAAAAGAAGCATGCTTGATTAAGACTCTCAGGAGGCATGCGGAGTACATGGCCAAGCCAACTGAATCGCCTTTTCTTGACGACAGTTGTGACCAAGATTTGCTGCGTCCTACGCCTTATCTCTTTATTCCTCACAAAGTCAAACCACCGCACGCCGCACGCCTAAAATTCTCAAATGTTTCATGTATGATGTATCAAAATCCCATTGTTTCTTTACAGCGGGATGTGGAGGAGACCTGAATGCAGAAAGACTACCTTGTGGTGACCCTTGCCCTTTGACATGCGAAAACTGGAACCTCAGCTTCGCTAGAAATTGCCGGAAGATATGTATGATTGATGGCTGTGCCTGTAAAAAGGGTTTCGTAAGAGACAAAGTTGGAAAATGTATTCAACCAAAATACTGCTAGATAATATTGTGAACTTCATTAAAAAAAACTAGTAAAAATGTATTTTATTATACCTTCCCATTGCTCCGGGACTCTACGTAGTTATAGAAACTCTAGTCTAATGTGCAAATGCAACTTGCCGTTACTCAAGTTGCGGTTGTTGGGCATTATACAGCTTAAAGCATTTTTATAATTGGCCTCTATCATATACAATCAAAAATTTTGCTCTATCTCTTTCCTTTACTGAGATATTCAAAAATTGTATTAATTTGATACATCGCTCACTCCTTTCAAGAACCTTATAAATAAAAAAAACTTGATTTTTCAGGAGAAAGTTTTTTAAGTTAAAAAATATAACGCAATGTATTAAAAATAAATATCAAGCCGCTTATTAAACTTTTACTGTGCAACAGATATTTTTAAGTAAAACCTGAAGGTTTATTCTCCATTTAAAAAAATAAAGTATATTTAAAAAAATAATTAAACAATACCTTTTCTTCAAAATGCAAAAACAACATTTTCTGCCCTGCAGCGGGTAAATATTAAGTTTAAAATATGCCGCTTTTGCTGGGATATAGTACATTTTCTGGGCATTCCGAAAACATGCACAACTGAAAATTGACGATTTTTGATTTATGACGTTCTTCAAAAAAGAACGTTTTACGTAAAAGCATCATTTTAAGTTTACTATAAACGCATTTATCTCAAAACTACTGTTTTTACCTTGGGGCTATTTGCCTTTGCACATTACTGGTGTAGTGATAAATCAATTATTTTAATTTAATTTTTACTTAGTAAATACCACTATTTCTTAAAATCTATTGTGACACGTGTTTTGATGCATTGCGCATCATTTTCAAACACCGTATGATTGAAAATGATGCATCAAATGCATCGAAACACGAGTCACAATAGATTTTAAGAGAAAAGTGGTATTTACTTAGTAAAACTTAAGTAAAAAATGGATATATTTGATCACAAAGGGACTGCCGAATCTCTTAATGAAAGTAAATTAAGTAGATACGTGTAAGGGAAGAAAGTATATACCTAGTACATAAGAAAAATAATATCGTATATCAAATCATAGAATATTAATCATATACATATCGCTCACTCCTTTCAAGAACGTCATAAATCAAAAATTGTCAATTTTGAGTTGTGCATGTTTTCGGAATGTCCAGAAAATGTACTTTATCCCAGCAAAAGCAGCATATTTTTAACATAATATTTACCCGCTACAGGGCAGAAAGTGTTGTTTTTGCATTTTGAAGAAAACGTATTGTTTAATTATTTTTTGAAATATACTAATTATTTTTCAAATGGAGAAAAAACCTTCAGGTTTTACCTAAAAAGATCTGTTGCACAGTAAAAAGTTCAAGAAGTGACTTGATATTTATTTTTAATACATTGTGTTATATTTTTAAACTTTAAAAATGTTCTCTTGAAAAATCAAGTTTTTTTATTTATGACGTTCTTGATAGAAGTGAGCGTTATGTAACTCCATTGCTAACTTAGCATCATTGAATTGTTTGAAATCATGCCTCTAGCGAGATAGCAAGTGTTTTTGCCTAGAATTTTCACTCATGAATTATAGTTACCTTAAACATAAAGAGTAAATCCACTCACGAGTAGGTAAAGGCTATAAAACCAAGTTGAAGCCAAGTAGGGCCATGATAAGCGGTGTTGCATAAGCCGTAGCTAGATTTCAGAGTCGTTGGGAGTTAGGTAATTTAAATCATATATTTTTTTTTTGACATCTCATCAAAAATGAAGAAGAATATGGAAGTCATTTACGGGGCTGACGACCGTCATAGGCTGGTTTAAGTGATCACTTTACCCAACACAATTCTACCCATCATTGACAACCACACTCTTCAAATTCTTGGAAGTTCTATATATATATGAACCCATTTAGAAACCTTGTTCTTGAATCACTAGAACTTCACTATAGACATCTATTGGTGAGATGTAAGGAAGCTTTTTACTAAGCAGAATCTCTTGTATTAAACTCCTGTATTTTGTCAAAAAATAATATGAAAATAACTCCTGTAATTGGAGATAATCCAGATTTTGTGAACAAATATTTGGACACATTCAAAATGTTGTAATTAAATCATATATATCTTTTCATCAATTTTTACCCTGATTATTCTTATTAATATTGATTAAAAAAAAACACTTAGAACAGATATCAGATTAAACATCTTTACAGGATAAACCACGGCACCAAATTTATTAAAAGTTAAAAACTTGTATTAGACCACGTATCGAGTTTTATTTAATTTCACATGACTAGTTTTTAAAAAACCCCGGTGTGGAGGAACGAACACATGAGAACAGAAAGTAAAATGAAAATATACAAAACATGTGTTCGGCCAATAGCCACTTATGGAATTGAGGCAAGAAAAGATACTTCCAGAACAAAATCTTGACTTCGAACCTCCGAGATGAAGTATTTGATAATATAAGTATACTAATATAAGAGTTTCTGCTTAATAAAAAAGCTTCTTTACATCTCACCAATAGATGTCTCTAGTGAAGTTCTAGTGATTCAAGAACAAAGTTTCTAAATTGGTTCATATATATATAGAACTTCCAAGAATTTGAGTAGTGTGGTTGTCAATAATGGGTAGAATTGGTGAATGTTACACGTGTGTAAAGTGATCACTTAAACCAGCCTATGACGGTCGTAAGCCCCGTAAATGCCCAGACTTCCATATTCTTCTTCATCTTTGATGAGATGTCAAAAAATAATATGAATATAAGTATTTGTGTTTTCATAAAATTTATGATACCTTATATATTTTGCAATATATAATAAGCGTAGCAGTTAGTACATTTGGCTACTGCAGGATGCTGCACCATGCTAGATACTGCAGGTTCTATTCCCAGGAAGTCAAGATAAATATTAGTATATTTGTACTCTATTATCTATTTATTATCACCCTGGAATCATACCTGAAGCGCAGCACTGGTCACATTGCCTTCATATAATCAAGACAACACTGCTACACTACGATTCAGTGTCCTAAACACCATTGGATTCATATAAGGGTTAGAAAAAATAAAATAAAACAGGGTCCAATTCGTCAAATCTAGATGAATTATGAGAAATTATATACATTTTGTAATAATTATTTCCGTTTATAATTTATATCTTGTTCTATGCGTGAACATAGAACAAGATATAAATTATAAACGGAAATAATTATTACAAAATGTATATAATTAATTAATATATATTTATATATATATATATATATATATATATATATATATATATATATATATATATATATATATATATATATATATATATATATATATATATATATATATATATGTATATATATATATATATATATATATATATATATATATATATATATATATATATATGTATATATATACATATATATATATATATATATATATATATATATATATATATATATATATTTATATATATTATATACATATATCCTTTGCGCATGATTTTATAGACGTCTACAAGTCAACATATATGCTCTTAAAACGTGACCAAAGTGCTCATGGCATGAACAGATCCTTTTAAAATATAATGTAAAATGACCAGGATATATAATTTTAACAAGCACTTTGGAAAATTCTATTATCCACATTAATAAAGTATGGTTTACGATTTAATTGTTTTTTCAACGCATCAAATTAACTCTGAATTAAAAACTTTTATTCCCACCTCGTGAGTTAAATTAAAACTTGCCCAAGCATTATATTGTTTTAAGGACCATCGTAACGTAATATTTTTTATCGTATTCTCTCTTGTGAAAGTTCAAATAATATGATTATAAAATTGTTTTTTTTTTAGTTGAAGTTGAAAATGTTTTATTTTACTTCTTAATTTTGCTAACCACAAACGCAGAAGTTCTTCGCCGAGTCGAGGTCGGAGTAGACCGTAAACTGATAATGAATTGAAAGAATTCTTTAAGATAGGATGGACACTTGGAGCGAATGGATAACGAGAGAATGACTAAGAAAATATATGTGGCAAATGTGGCCTAAAAATACTTGGCACGATCAGATCAATCAGAACCTTAAACATAACCTAACCTAATCTAATCCAACTTTACTATAAGTATGGTTAGGCAATGCTCAATAAAAGCAGCATTTAGGAGTTTTTTCTCGTTTTTTTAAATCACATTTTTAAATCACATTTTCATATGGTGTACGGAGTGTGTGGATGTTTTTGGTATCGTAAGGGAAGGGTAATTGACTATAACCTAACCATGAGTATTCCAATGTTTTAGAATTAGTACATAAACCCTGAGGATGACAAGGTTCTTGTCGAAACCGGTTGGAAAAAGCGTACCAATAAAAAGTGGTTAAAACAAAGTTGTTTTATTTTATAAAGGGATTGGTATTTATCAAGAAATCAACATATTGCAGAGTTATCTGTTATTTTTCGAAAGGTTTTTGTTGTGTAAAACTTCATCGTGAATTTGAAATGTGTTGGAGACGCGTGCTCCGAATCCCATGTGCAGCTAGACGCATCAACGAGTCAGTAGTTGCACTTGGATGGCTGGACTCTGGCCAGTGTCTGTACACGATGGGGTTTTCAGTTATTTGGACACTTTGCTCGTGGCAATAATGATAGCCTGGAACAACTGGTTATGATTGGTAGACTCAAGGGGAAGAAAGAGAGAGGAAGACCCCCACACTATGGACCTATCAAGTTAAGGTAGCAGCAGGCTTCTCGGTGGTTGGAGCGCTACGTACATCGCAGTCGAGGGATAACTGGAGAAGAGTCATTGCTTCCACAAGGGTCACAACCCTCAGTAATGAGGAGTAAGAAGGATAAAAATAAAAAAAACCTTAAGGATCATTTCAACCAAGTACAGGATGATGCAATGGGTATTGACCGTTTATTATATCGCTTTTTTTTTAATGGCGCCATAAATACTGTCAATACCCATTACGTCACCATGTACATGGTTGAGACGACCCTTAATGTTTTTTTTTAAACCTAAGTTCAATTTATAGCAATTAGTAAATTAAATTAATAAAAAATTAACAATTCACGACATGATGCGCGGCATGACACGCTCCGCATTTTTATATGCGTCGATAAGTAATTTTGCAATCACGACTAGGGTGATAATTCTTTTGCCTTGAGCCGTATAAAAGGACACATTGGCAATAAACAAGGTTAGAACCGTTTTTGCTTTTAAACCATTCAGGCAGAATGGTGGGATTTGCGGGAGCCTGGCTGACTCTGTTCCTGCTTCGCTTAGCAAGGATTAACGGCCAAACCGCAAGTATGCTCATAGGGTCTTTTCAGTTATTTTATTAAAATTTGTATATATATATATATATATATATATATATATATATATATATATATATATATATATATATATATATATATATATATATATATATATATATATATATATATATATATATATATATATATACATATATACATATATATATACAGATTTTATTTTAGGTCCGAATCCTGGATTCTAATCACATACATGAGAAACGCCAGAAAATAAACTTTTCATTTTATTATTTTACCTTATAATTTGACCAGATAATTTATTCACAACATTTTGAGCGTGTTCAAATACTTGTTCACAAATCTGGATTATCTCCAATTATAGGAGTTATTTTTTATATTATTTTTTCACATTTCAACATAGACAACATTTTAACGAAGAAAAATATGGAATATCCATTAATGCAATTTCAATCTTTAAAAAAGTACCCTATGCACCAGGGGTGGGCTGCCAATTTTTGTAACAAGAGGCTCGCGGGTGGGGTTAGGTGTATAATTTTGTTTTTACTTTCCAAAATAGATAATAACTAAAAAAATAAAAAAAATACGATAAAATAAAGATGACTTATTATATTATGGTAGAAAATTCTTTAATTCATCGAATCAAATATTTAATATTAGTTGTTAATATATTTCTCGACGAATTTCAAAAGACAACAAAGTTTTGTGTCATAATACATTTAAATCGACCACTGAAATTGCACTGATTTCATCAGAGAATATTGATTTCTCTTAATTTATCAAGGGGCCCAAGTCAAATTAAGCAATGGGCTCGCGCGAGCCCCTCCGAGCCCCCTGCAGCCCACCCCTGCTATGCACCATTGGTTGCCAATGAGGGTTGCTCTCATACCTCCGCCGACATCAAATTATAAAAATGGGTTCTACCAACGAAGAGAAGATAATTTTTACAGTCGGGTTTTAGGTATTCGCTTGTGTTGTGTGATTTTCCCTACAGTTTTTCATTCGAATGAAAGTATCGTTGCAGGTGACCAATGCGGCTCCAACGAGGTTTGGGTAGAGTGCCCCCAATACTGCACCTTCGAGGCGGACTGCTCTTCTTACGTTGACGGGCTGATCAGAGATTGTCCTCCAGCTCCTTCCGACTACGTTTGCCAGCCGGAGTGCAGATGTGCTGAAGGATTCGTCCGAATCGGGTCCAGCTGTGTGCCTCCCGACTTCTGTAAGAAAATCATAATTCATTTAAACCTCTATAACGAGCAAAAAAGTGTGAAAATTTGCTCCCTTAACCCTTCCCTTACGGTGCTAAAAATTTCCGCGTGATATGTATTTTGTACACCATATGAAAATGTCGTTTAAAAACGGGAAAAATGTGAATATTCCTAAATAGTATTATAAATACCATAGTTGAAGTTGAAATGTAACATTTATATAATGTTAGCTCTGGCAAGTATCTGAAAACGAGAAAAAAATACATCGCAAGTAGCTGCAATAGCCAGCGTAGCGACACGACCGTCGCGTAAGACGATCTGCGCAATACTGGCGCAGTAAACACGTAACGACATGCCACAAAGTACGCCACATACGCACACATCAAGAAACGTTTTTGCAGTGATTTTATGCTCGATTTTTTCGCAAATTATTTATTTCCGTCGCTGCAAATGAATATTTTTATACAATTATACTTTCATGCAATACATAATTATATTACGGAGGAATACAAAAATTCTGAGCCCTTATATACTATATTTTATATTGATATTCTCATGATAAAAGTCTTGTTGTAGTAAATATATATCACTGGGAGGAGAAAATTAACGAGCGACATTTCGCATAACGAGCTACAGAGAAAGAGCAAGTCCCTTTTTCACGACATTCACTTGTAAGCCGCGCTACTAAAAAAATCCGCTTAACGAGTAAGAGTCTGGAACGAATGATGCTCGTTATGAAAGGTTCCACTGTACTTTAATTAAATTCAAGGAGTCAAAACCATTGGCGAACATCAAAAACATTTGGCGAATCTATCTTTGGATAGAATTCATTTTGCATTTTAAAGTACTAATTCTGAACCTTTTTGATGTCAGGAGCACTTTTGATCATAAGGGAAAATCGCGGTACACCAATATAAAATATACAAAAAACATACAAAGATAGCTTTTATTACAAATAAAAGTGATTATTTTATTACACACAAGTTGATATTATATTAATTTAAAAAATATAAAATATAAATACTACAATAAAACTTTTTGCGGCGAAAATTATTTAATATAACGCTTGAGCTTGTCGGCTTTTGCAAATTTCAGCGATATTAGGTCTTATCTTTGATATATCTACTCTCATTTCTTCATCCAAATTGCTAAGCCTTCGTTTTAATATTTGCTAACGTCGAGAAATCGTAGAAAACTTTAAAATTTTCAATGCCCTTGTGGAAAGAGGTGGGTATTCGTCTTGAACAAAAATCCAAAACTCATCCGTTATTTCAGACAATTTTATGCTAGAGCACGATCTGTCGATGGAGTAATTAATTGTATTTCTTCTTGATATTTTAACTCAAATCGCACAATAAATGAGCCAACATTAAATTTCGGTTTTCATAATTTCGTGGAGCAATTTCAACAAGCTCGCGGAGTACCGGTCAAAAAGCACTGTACTAATTCCTCATAAGCTACAAAGATTTGAATGTAGTTGTAAGAAGCTGGTTACATTTCAAGGATTCTTAATAGAATATCCTTGTGATACATGTTCCAATTAATTATTATTGACCTTTCCCTTCCGATGCTTAATGCGAAATAAAAACGTGCGTCCTGGTGTTGGATAGTCACTACACAATAAAAAATTAACGATTTTAAATCGGAAAAATTGGACATTCACAGCTACTCATAGCTCCTTGTTATAAAACAAACCCTGAAGAGGGCAACAGGATGTTACCAAAACTAGTTGTTTTTTTAGTAAAAAAGTGAGTGGATCAAAAAACAAAGTCTTTTTATGTCTCCAAATAATATAACATATACTTATATTCATCCATAGGTTGCGAAGATATTAATGCGATACCACAGCGATGCCCAACAGAGTGCGACAAGAGTTGTGAGGACCAAAACTCCCAACCCGGGTGTAAAGTGGAATGTCCTTTGAGGAGGTGTGTGTGTCGCCCAGGATATGTTCTGAATCCAATAAACACTTATTTATCAGGGGAATATATTTGCATACCCGTCGACCAATGCGGTGAGTATTCTATTTTTTTCACATTGTTCTATGCCCTTAACTCTGACTTAAGAGTCAGAGTTTCAGCGGTTCGAACCCACTGTACCACAATTTGATACCTATTTCTAATAATGAGCCGCTTAGGTTCACAGAAATAGTATGAAATTGAAATATTTGTATAAATAATAAAAACACAAATATTTCTCTTTATTAATTAATAAAAATATGGACACCTTTGAATCCATGCATACACTAACAACTACAATACATATAGAATTTATTCAAACTTTCCCACAATAAATTGATGGTGCCACCTGTCGTGTGGCTTATTGCACCATCTTTTTTTTTAAAGAGAAATATTTGTGTTTTTATTATTTGCACAAATATTCTATTTTAAAATCATACTATTTCTGTGAGCCTAAACGGCTCATTATTAGAAATAGGAATCAAATTTTTGTAGAGAGGGTTCGAACTGAGGAACTCTGACTTAAGAGTCCGCGACACTAACCATGGGACATTTTTTGGAACTACAGCTCTATCACATCAATGCCATTCAACTGAGGTACGACGAAGTCGGTAATCATGGTTCTGTAGCGCTCCCCATTGACTGGTAACATTCTGGCCGGCATCGTCTTTAAAAAAACATAGGCCAATGATTCCACCTGCCCATAAAGCACACCAGACAGTAATTTTTAATAGATGTAAGGGCGTCTCAACAAATGTGGGTTTTCTCCATACCAAATTCGCCAATTCCGCTTATTGATATAACTATTTAACCAAAAATGTACCTCATCGGTGAACAAAATTTTGCGTTTAAAAAGAGGATCAAGCTGATTATTGTTTTCGGCCCATTCACCGAACCTACGACGCGCATAATGGTTAGACGTGGGTTGTTCAGGACTGTAATCAAAATGGCGGTAATCAAAATTACATTTGTTTTTTCAGGAGCGTGTCCCGATCCCAACGAGCAGTTCAATACCTGTATGGAACCCGAAAGGACTTGCGATAATGCTGCAGTCGAAGTTCCAGACGCCTGGGACTGGCGCCCTTGCTTCGGCAACAACCCTGGCTGTGAGTGCATTCCCCGCCACGTGAGAAACAGCAACAATACGTGCGTCAACATTTATGAATGCCGTAAGTATCTATCTCTGCCCCTGATAGATATATATGTTATCACAGATTAATGTGTATATATATTTTTTTTTGTTCGATTATTACGTTTCTTTGAAATAATCTCTTATCCAAAGACAAGTATTCGTTAAATCGTAACTTTATTTTCTTTAAATTCTGGTAACATTTTACGTACATTTTAAAACATCGTTTTTCAAGAATTGATTTGTTTTACCTGAATTCTGAAAACTGCACTGGCAGTTAATGTATTAAAACTATCAACAGATGCCTAAAGGAGTTCTAACTTGTAGTTATTTTCGGTCCAAATGTGAAAAACTAAAAACGCAGAATAACGTTTCTTAAAATAATCTCTTATTTAAGGCCAAGTACCTATTCGTTAAATTGTAACTTTATTTTCTTCAAATCCAGGTAAAATTTTACGTAAATGATTTTTTTCTTAAAATATCGTTTTTCCATTTAAAAAATAAGTTTTTTTTTCGAAATAATTATAGGGTTTTGAAAAGAAAAAAGAAAAAATATCCATTTCACATTTTATTAATTGAGTGTGGTGAGCACACGACCAGCCCTGAGCGTGGTTGAACGTATCCTGATTTGAGACATGCTGGAGATCTGAGACTTAAGTGGTATTACATAAAATGAACGATAAATAATAAGGAGAGTACATATTATATTATTGTTATTAAACCATATCCGCTCCCTAGGTGGAGCATATGAAGTCCACTAACAGTCTCCTGGTTTTTCTGTCGTCTACCAGCTCCCTTGTATCCTCCCAAGTCAGGTCCGAGTCCCAAGGTTCTTACGAGAACTGCCGACGAATTGTCAGCAGTGGTCGTCCTGGGCGGCGCGAACCTGATGCCTTGTAAAAGAGGCAAGCTTGATGGCGGCTCTCGGGAGGCATGCCGAGTACATGGCCATGCCAACTGAATCGCCTTTTCTTGACGACAGTTGTGACCAAGATTAGCTTAAAATATTATATTACCATACCACAGAGTTGACAATGTCTTTAAAATATAGGGTTTTCCAATAAGAGGTTTCATTTTGAATAGCCCGCTATCTGGGCAGCTGCCACTTTTGAAGCTGTCATCTTTTGACATTCGACAAGTAAAATCTACGAGATTAATAAAAATGCAAAAATACATGCTTCAACAACGCATTGAAACATCACAGTTCGCGAAACTAAATCACTTTTTGGTGGCGGCCATTTGACTGATATCGTTTTCCATCGTTAATCGCATACTTTTCTCTTAACAATGCAATAAATATTCATTGATTTATCTTAAAATATACTAGTTTTTTTTTTCAAATATCAAAATGAAACCTCCTATTGGATAACCCTATACAATACATGCAACTTTTGTTCATAATTTTGTTACTTTTTTTTGACATTTTTGTCGACTAACAAAAAACTATATGATTTTTTTATTATTCCAGCTCCTCAAAACTGTGGGCCGAATCAGGTATGGAATTGGTGTCCTGGCTATTGCACATTTGACGAAGACTGTTTGAGTTACATGCAGGGGGTCATCAGAGACTGCGCGGCCCCACCGTTTGGCTATGAGTTGGTTTGCCATCCGCGTTGCCAGTGCAAGGAAGGGTTCATCAACATCGACGGTCGATGTGTGTCCCCCGAACAATGTGAGCATTAACCTTTTCCGGTCCCCCAAAATTAAATAAAAATCTAGGTAGACAGTTACATTCGAAAACAATTGGATTTTTTTATTATTTTTTTTTTCATTATTTTATATATTTACATTTTTATTTATAACATAAAACATTTGAAACATTTATACATATGGAAACTTTTATATTTCGATTCGCTGTGCCTCTCCAAAAAAGAGACTGAGCTCTTGTGCTTGGAGAGGGACTAACACTCTAATAGTGTAATAGTCTTTTTTTGTATATTTTTTCAAGATTAACATGTAATGAGCTTTAATTTTTTTCTTAAGTATTTTTATATCATCTATTTTTTAAATTTCTTTAGGGAGTTTATTGAAATGTTTAATTGCCAAATGGAATTTAATATTATTTTTTTATTATTTTTTTTATTGTTGATAAACCAACAGAATATATACAAAAATAACATTATATAATAAAATTTAAAAAATAAAATTCCATTTACAGGTTTTCACTTAAGTTATCTAAAAATAAAAAATTAACTGTCGTATACATAAAAGTAAAACCACAATATATAATAAACTTACATCACAATGATTAAGGAAAACACTTCGTTTTTTACCACTTGAGTTTTATTATAGACTACATGTTTCAGAAGTTAAACTTCCATCATTCAGGTCTGTATAATAACTAAAATATAAAATTTAAATTGTTCTATAAATAAGGAGAGGGGAAAGTAAGGGGAAGGGGTACTTCTGAAACATGTAGTCTATAATAAAACTCAAGTGGTAAAAAACGAAGTGTTTTCCTTAATCATTGTAACATGTCTTACCACAAAGTTAATGCCGAAACAATAAATAAAATAAACTAACATTACATGTTTTTATCAAATAATATAAATTTTATTTATCAATTAGTCAAATAGACATCAATAATATTTCTCTTAAACGTATTTAAAGAAAAATTATTGATGTCTTTTTCATAAAGCAATAGATTGCACATATCGCAGACTCGATTTAAAAATGATTTATAATAAATACATTTCATTATATTTTTAAACTTTAAAAACGATCCTGAAAAATATTTTTTTTATATATGACGATGTTGAGTGAGCGTTTTGTTTGCATACATTTATAATGATTTTTTTTTTTTATATTTAGGCTGTAACGATCCCAATTCCCATGTGGTCCCATGCCAAGATCCATGTGACATAAACTGCGATGGATCCTCAAACTGTGGGGAAGAACCATGCGGCCAAAGAAAGTGTGTATGTAACCCTGGATATGTCAGAGATTTCCGAAACGTTTGCATCAAGAAAGTTGAGTGTCGTAAGTAATATTTTTTTTTAAGAGAAATATTTAAAGAAAGATAAGAAGAGAAATATTAGAAATAGGTATCAATTTGTTTTGAGTGGGTTCGACCCGAGAAATTCGGACTTAAGAGTCCGCGACACTAACCACGAGACCACAACCCGACTACAATGATGCAAAAATTGAATGACGAAAGCATTGTTATATTTAATTAAAACCCTTATTATTATTTTTATTGTTTTTATCTTATTATCATTTATTTTTTGTTGAGTGTCGTAAGTAAATTATGTTTTATTTTTAATGAGGAATATTTGTTTTGTTATTATTTACACAAATATTTAAATTTCATACTATTTTTGTGAGCCCAAGCGGTTCATTATTAGAAATAGGTATCAAATTGTTGTGCAGTCGGTTCGAACAGAGAATTTATGACTTATGAGTCCACGATACTAACCACGGGACCACAGCCCGACACGATTATGATTTTATGATTTGTTTTATTATTCAGATAATCGCTATCAGCGACCGTTATAAGTTTACAACATTTTGGGCGTTTGTCCACTACACGGAATTACACGGAATTTGAGGCGTGCAAACAAGACAACGTAATTTTTACTTTTTTCTTTCAGCCCAAAAATGTCCGGGCCCGAATGAAGTCGAGAAGCAGTGTGTGGACCCTTGTCCCGAGACCTGTGAATATCTCGACGGAGGACCGGTTGTGAAGAAGGCATCTCCTCAGTCTTGCTCCAGTAAGCCATGTAAACCGGGCTGTGATTGCGCTCCAGGATTCGTCAGAGACAAGGATAACACGTGTGTTCCTCGTGATAGCTGCCGTAAGTTTAAACTCTTAGTCTAGCGCCCAGTCACTTAGTCAGTACTGGGTCTAAAGTGATCTAGCGCCCAGTCACTTTGTCAGTGCTATGTCTAAATTGATCTAGCGCGGA